>NC_061822.1:36208457-36225957 GCF_019202785.1 Penaeus chinensis | reverse complement strand
ACACACACACACACACACACACACACACACACACACACACACACACACACACACACATATATACATATATATATGTATATACATAAATATATATGTATATATGCATAGATATGTATATATGTATATATATGTATGTCTATATGTATGCATATATGTATATATACGTGTAAGTATGTATGCATGTATGTATGTATATACACACACAATGATTTGTGTGTGTGTATGTGCTTCCACCTACTTATCTATCTTTCATATCGAAATAACACACACACGTTAGAAAAAAAAAAAAAATAGCAACAACAACAAAAACGGAGCAACAAACCTGTATCCCTCATGGACGTAGGTTTCCTGAACGTAGGAGATATTATTCACGGATATATGGGGGCCTTCAAACCCTTCGATGATCACACTTTCATCCGGTAACGCCATGTTGGGTCCTCAGGTCTGTGGGAAGGCAGAGGAACTGGGATTAACTTTTGGTGTCGGTGGTGGTGGTGGTGGTGGTGGTGGTGATGATGATGATGATAGGGTGGTGGTGATGACAACAATAACAATAATGATTATAATCATAACAATAATAACAATCACAATAATATTGGTTTTTTCTAAATTCTTAGTCACATGCCCCAAATTCATAAAAATGAAAGCGTAACCTGCATGAAACACATGAGAAATTCCGAGGAGTTGGCAACTATCCCCTAACAAATGGGTTGGAGAGAAAGTGAGGAAGAGATTTCATGTATAAAATGAAATACGGGATATACTTAATTGGAAAGAGAACACAAAAGCGTAAGCGTGGGCTAAAATATGGTCATAATAATAAGAAGGAGAGAACAACAACTGCAAATGCAACAGAAGCAACGACGACAACAACAAATTCAACAACCGCAAGAATAAAAATAACATTCAGGATTGCAAGAGGGTGATAATATATATATATATATATATATATATATATATATATATATATATATACATATATATATACATATATATATTTTCTTTTTTTCTTATGTACATACATATTTTTTCACATATTTCTCTCTTCGTTCTTCCTTGGATGTAAGAGAATCCCAACTTTCCTACTTTCTCCTCTCCTCTTTTATGTCTTCTTCCTTCTTCCTCATTTTCCATATGTTGCAGCGATGAATAATGTTTTTATCCAATACGATAATAAATAAAATTTAGATCAATGATTGAAAAATAAAAGACAAGTAGAAGAACTCGACAGAAAACAACATGCGAAAAACGGACGGAAGAATATAAAAGAAAACGTGAAGCGAACGCGAGCGGGAAAAAAGTTCGGACTGAAAACATAGCAAGAATGACAAGCGGCAAGTGCGCGTGGGTGAGAAATGGCGTGCATTAAAGGGGATGGAAAATTAAGAAAAAAGAGACAGACCAACAACGAATTAACTCGAACGGGTTAGAAATGCTCGTGTGGAAGCGCTTGTTGCAGATGGAATGGATAACGAACAAGAAATTTCTAATTTTCTTGTTGTTTTTATTTAATCTCCTATTCGATTCAGTGACTGCAGGGACCGTGGGTGTAAACCATTGAACCAGCCGTCATTCTTGATGAACCCCAATCCCCAAACAATTAAAAATGGATATACATTAACTAACAATGTAAATCCATGGATATATATATATATATATATATATATATATATATATATATATATAACCACGAAAGCAAGTAGGGAGGAACAACGCATGAAATGTGTGAAGAAAATTCGGTTGATAAAAGAATAGTTGAAAAGATAAAAGTACGTCAATTTGATATATAAACGAACGTCAAAGACAAATCAAATAACTGCCACAGGAAAAAGCAATGAAGTTTATTTTCACAATATCTTTGCTTTATTTGTTTTTTTTCCTTTCCGTCAGCCGTGTCTTTTATTAATTTACGATTGAGAATTATCGTAAACAAACAGCTATTCCTTTTTTGAACGAAGCTTAAAAAAAAGGAAAAAAGGAAATAAAACTTTATTGTTACAAACACGATCATGATAATCTTTTTATGAAACGAGTGTACTTATCTATTTTTTATTTCTTTATCTTGAGCACGTGACCTTCTTCCGAAATGTTTTGTCTGAGGGAAAACAGGGGAGGATGAGAAGGAGGGTGAAGAGGAGTTAGAGCCGTAAAGAGAGGAAAGAAGAGGGAGGGATAAGACAAAAATATGGAAGTGCCTCTTACATTGTAGAATGAATAGGCAAGGAAAACGAAGAAAGATATTTGAAAGAAGAAAAGCATTACCGTGTCATCACTTCTACGTCGAAGGTCTTCTTCACTCCCTCCCCCTTTCTATTTTTTCCTTCTCCTCTCTCCCTCTCCCCCTCCTTCTATCCTCCACTACTCGCCCTCTCCCTTTCCTCTTTGATCCTCCCCCTTCCCCTCTCCCCTGCCTCTCCGCCCCTGCTTCCCCCTCTCTTCCCCCCTCCCAATTCCCTCTTCCCACATCTCCCTCTCCTCCACCTCCCCACTAAGTCCTCCTCCCCCCTCCTCCTCCCCATTCCTATCCTCAACCCCCTCCGCCCCCACCCGCGCCACTCAGTCTGCTCTCCTCCCGGTGCATCGACGCACAACGGCGCTAGGGGAAGCCTCGGGAAAGACTTGGAATGCTACAAGACATCTGATTTCATTTCTAAAACAATAATCGGTATATTCGAGTCATTCTCACACCCACGCACGCACTCACAGACAGACAGACAGACACACAAACACACACACACACACACACATACACACACACACACGCACACACACACACACACACACACACAGAGAGAGAGAGAGAGAGAGAGAGAGAGAGAGAGAGAGAGAGAGAGAGAGAGAGAGAGAGAGAGAGAGAGAGAGAGAGAGAGAGAGAGAGAGAGCGTTAGAGAGAGAAAGAAAGAAAGAAAGAGAAGGAAAAAGAGAAAGTCTGTGGTCTGAGGTTAAAGAAAGGTGATAATTTGAACAATCAGCAACCAATTTTGAAATCGTTTGAAAACATTTCCTTAAATTGTCTTCCTTTCTTGTTTGCAAAAGGTGTTGAGTCCAGCACATGGAATTGCCGACTCTTACAAACTTATAATGGGGTGATGGACTCATAGCTCGGAGAACGGGGGAAAGTGGGTAACGAACACAGAGAAAGATATATAGTGGTATAAAGATAATGAGGGAGAGAGAGGCAACAGAGGAGAAAGGGAGAAGTTGAAGAAAACACAGAGGAAGGAAAGGCGAGGGACAGACGAAGAAAGAGAGACAAACAAACAGATTACAAAAGAGGCAGACAGAGAGAAAAAAAATAATTGACGAAAGATGTCTCGGTGAAATTTTAAATCGTTCCCTCACATAATTCTCCAAAAAGTTACATCCAGAGATTCAGTCTTTACCAGTTATAAAAGATTTCCTATCTAAATTACATGCACTGACAGGAATCTTAAATCATTTAATATACGAAATTCCATACATGAGAATTCTAAGTATGTGTACTTTACAGCTAAGTATTTCAGACAAAAAGAAAGAGGAAATCTAAGTCATAACAATGTATCTTTAAAAAGCAGTAAAACGGATAAACTAAAACAGACACACAATATTAACAATAAGTAGACATAATAATAAGAAATAAGTATACAAAAAAATCTAGGTAATACTATTACATCTTTAAAAGGCAGTTAGAGGGATAATCTATGCAAAACAAAATAAATAATGATATTCAACCACCTTCTCCATTCATTTTCCCTCCTCTCACACCTCTGCACCATCGAGCTAAATCTGCTTAAAGAGTATCAACTTAATAAGGCAAAATCTCTTACGCTTTTCTGCATCCTCTTCTCTCAAGAATGAAAAGTGTTTGAGTGTCTCCGAGTGAGGATATGACCACCTTTGTGTGTTTGAGCGTGTGGTTATGTTGACGTTTATGTTTATGTCTACATGTACGTCTGTATGTCTACATGTATAGGTAAATGTATTTGTACCTATATATGTATAGGTATATGTATTTGTACCTATATATGTATATGTATTTGTATTTATATATGTATATGTATATGTATATATATGGTCATGTGTATGTATGTGTGCAAATAGGAAACATACGCAAATAAATATGTGAAATCCAGAGAATGCCTCCAAGAGGATTTTATTAGGGAAATAAATAAGTACAAATAGAGAATACTATAAGACTGAACAAAATAAAAATGATAATAACACCAAGATAATTCTAATAACAGCCACCAATAAAGAACAGCGCGAGGGCGACGCATGATTAAGCTAATTACCTAATTAGACACAAATTAGCTACACTACACAAGGAGAAATGCTGACGAAGTCAATTCATGTGTTGATGAGGCAAGGGGATTATTAGGAAAATGAGCAAACTCAGAGTAAAAATGGTTAGAATGAAGATAATGATAATGACACCTAATGCTCCTACTATTACTGCTCCTACTACTGCTGCTATTACTACGGCCACTGCTACTTTTATTACTACTCCTACAATTACTACTACTACTACTACTATTACTACTACTTTTACTACTACTATTAATAATACTACTATCACTACTATTACTATTGCTACTACTATTTCTACTAATAATAATGTCAATGATAACAAGTTATCAAAATTATCTTGATAATAACAACCAGGCGATACTAATAACCTTTCAATTGTTTATTTCAGGTCTCTCTTATCACTACTATTAAAATCTAAAACCACTCATGTCTTCTTCTCTTCTCAAAAAATCCTCAATTCTCCAGTGACACCACACCAGTCGGAACACCATAAACCCATGGGAGAAATGGCCAATATTCACTATACGTCACCACGCACCATAGGCCAGCTGCGAGAAGCGATGGGAAAATACTGCTCGCAAGTCATGCCGCTTGACAACTTCCGGCGACAAAATACCTCCGGTCTGTACTACATTTAGTTCGCATGTTTCAGCGTATATATATTTTTTTTCAGTGCAATGTATTTTTTTTCTTCATTTCAACGTAAATAAAAAAAAATATATTTTTGTCTTTTTTATTTTTCATTTCAATTTATTTTTGTCTATTTCACTGTTCCTTTCAACGTATTTTTGTCTTTTTCTTTCTTAATTTAGTTTATATTTTCTTATTGATAATATAGATGCATTTTTTAAATATGAATTACTGTTGGATTTAAGTTTTGTATCCAATTCATATGTTATGTTTTTATCCTTCCTTTCGTATAGGTCAATACTATTTTTGCTTTCATTTTAATTTCTAGGTAGTTCAAATATGGATTAATATTTTTTGCGTTCATAGGAAATGTTGACAAATACGTGTTTGTGTGTGTGTGTGTGTGTGTGTGTGTGTGTGTGTGTGTGTGTGTGTGTGTGTGTGTGTGTGTGTGTGTGTGTGTGTGTGTGTGTGTGTGTGTGTGTGTGTGTGTGTGTGTGTGTGTGTGTGTGTGTGTGTGTGTGTGTGTGTGTGTGTGCGTGAGCCTGTGCGTGTGTGTAAGCATGTATGTCTGCGTATGTATCCATGTACACGTTTGCCTGAACATGCACTTACCTAAAAACATGTCCGTATACAATTTTTCATAAAACAGTTTCCCTTCGCGATAAATATTTGCAAAACAATACAAAAAATGCTGTCTCTTCTCACAAACATCTCACAATGGTAATATTTGTCTCTTGGGTGACTATTGGCATTCAAGGAAAAACCTACGACTTCTAACTTTTTCCTCAAAGTCAAAGTAAATTCCGATTCATTTCGCTCTTTTGAAACAAAGGAATGAGACTTTTTCTGTAAATTTTTATCTCTCTTTCTCTTTCTCTTTATCTTCTCCTCTCTTCTCTTCTCTCTCTCTCCCTCTCTCTTTCTATCACCTCCACCTCCCTGTTTGTGTATTTGTTTATCTCTGTAGAAACAATCTGGGATTCTTACCTTCCGCGAAAAATAAATCTATATTTCAAGCTTTCATATCTCTTCCTGTCCTGTCCGCCTCACAGGATAATTTATGCATGCCGAGGGAAGGGAGGGAGGGAGGAGCAAAAGGGGGTGGGAGGGAGGAAGGGAGAGTGCGAAAAATAGACAATAACAGAGATAGAGATGGATAGGTAGGTAGAGAGAGAGAGAGAGAGAGAGAGAGAGAGAGAGAGAGAGAGAGAGAGAGAGAGAGAGAGAGAGAGAGAGAGAGAGAGAGAGAGAGAGAGAGAGAGAGAGAGAGAGGAGGGAGAGAGAGAGAGAGAGAGAGGGAGGGAGAGAGAGAGAGAGAGAGAGAGAGAGAGAGAGAGAGAGAGAGAGAGAGAGAGAGAGAGAGAGAGAGAGAGAGAGAGAGAGAGAGAGAGAGGGGGGGGGGGGATAAAACATACACACAGACCTTCGGAAACAATGAAGCTGAAGAAAAAAAAAGTAGCTGAAATACGTGATTGGACAAAGAGAAGAGAAAATTGAACAAAAAAAAAAATATATATATATATATACATATATAGGCAAGAAAAGGTCATAGACAGCTCTATAATCTAATAATGAAACGCTTTATTATGACAACGTAAAAATATAATAACCCTCGTAACGGTGTTTGCGGAAAATGTTCACGCGTGGGTGTAAATCAAGCGACCGCAGGGTTATGACAATGTAACATGCATGCTGACGATCAACAACACAATATGTTGTTTTACCCCATAATTGGATAAGCTTTTGGTGTTTGCTGGCCACTTGAGGGCCACTTACTAGTGATATGTTAGCTGATATGATTAACGTTAATGGCACTGTTAATATTAATCCTAATTATTTGGTCATTAAAACTATGGATTTGTTTGAAGTCATTATTTCATATACTTTACGGTCTTCATACTGAATAAATAAGATTACAATTCATAATAAGAAATGCACTTTAATAGTTACTCTTTTCGCAGTTCACAATTCAGTTTCTCACACTGATTAACATCATAATCACCATTGTTACTACAGTTGTTTTCGATGCCTTGCTTTTCCATATCATGGTTATTCCAGCATCAACAGACAAAATGTCCATACCACTATTTGTTTATCAATTCCTATTAGCGATTTTTACGTCTCTAAGTGGGCAATCATCATAAATACCACTAACCATCATCATTAACTACTGTAATCAAAATAACAGTTCTTCACAAAACACCCACAGCTACTATAACCACAAAACCACAACAGAAGACGCCGTCTGATACAATAAATCATTCACAATAACACTGACATCGCGAAACCAAAGGGCTACGGACCTACAACAGTTATATTCATGTAAGCATTTTATTTTTTAAATTCGGAGTGAAGCTGAGCCCGGGCGTACGGAAAGAATTAATATTCTACTGCGCGGAAATATGTATACAGAGTGCCGTTATTTAGGTTTATAAATTTGATATTTTGTGTTCAGTTCTATGTTTATTGTTGGTTTGTCATTTTGGTTTATCTCACAGGATTTATTATTCTATTATCTTCGTGATATCATAATTACCAGTGTTACGTTCCCCTATCTCACTACCTCAATCTCAATCTCAATCTCTTTCTCTCTCTCTACACACACACACACACACACACACACACACACACACACACACACACACACACACACACACACACACACACACACACACACACACACACACACACACACACACATACACACACACACACACACATATATGTATATATATGTATAGATCTACATGTCTATATTTATTTGTATATATGTATACATCTATATATATCTATATATATATTTAGATAATTATAAATCTATATTCATATCTATAGCTATACATACATATACATCTATATCTATAGCTAGTCATACATATACATATTCACACACACACACACACACACACACACACACACACACACACACACACACACACACACACACACACACACACACACACACACACACACACACCAGAGAAACACATATAAATTTATTATAGTGCACACACACACACACACACACACACACACACACACACACACACACACACACACACACACACACACACACACACACACACACACACACACACATGTATATGTATATATGTATGAGTGTATGTATGTATGTATATATGTATCCTTCCTTCCCTCTTTTTCTCTCTCCCCCTTTTATCCTCTTCTTCTTCCCCCACTCCCCCTTTTCCCTCTGTTCTCCCTCTCCCTGTCACTCTCTCCGTGTGTCAGTCCGCCCTCAGCATCAGTTGCTATGGTGATTCCTTCGTAAATAATCTCAGCTGATCTCTTGTCTCTACCGACTTCTGATTCAACAGATTTCCCCACTCGGTTCAAGGAGCCTATAATTTCCATGTTGTCGGGGATACAAGTGAAATTGGCTCAGGTAAAGAGGGAGAAAGAGAGAGGGTGGGAGAGGGGGAATGAGAGACAGTGGGAGAGATAGGGAGAGCGAGAGAGGGTGGGATAGGGAGGGAATGAGAGGGTGGGAGAGGTGGGAGGGAGGGAGGGAGGGAGGGAGGGAGGGAGAGAAGAGAGAGAGGAGAGAGAGGAGAGAGAGGAGAGAGAGAGAGAGAGAGAGAGAGAGAGAGAGAGAGAGAGAGAGAGAGAGAGAGAGAGAGAGAGAGAGAGAGAGAGAGAGAGAGAGAGAGAGAGAGAGAGAGAGAGAGAGAGAGAGAGAGAGAGAGAAAGGACTTATAAAAAGATAGTGAAAGAAAATCTAGAGAGAGGAGGGGCAACTAGAAAAAAAAAAAAATAAGGGAAAAAGTAGAGAGGAGAAAAAAAATTCTCTCTCTTTTATCACTACCATTTATTTCTTCTCTCTTTTGATTTTCCGATCTTGAATTGTTTACCCCCAGAGGAAAACCTCACTGCAAAAATGCCTTGACAATTCTTTACACATATCAAACAAAAGACGGCGCTTTTATCCGTATCGAATTTTTTTTATATCTTGCCAGATTTATCGAAACAATTTACGTCTCTTTTAGCCCGCTTTTACAGTTTCTTTTATATCGTTCCTTTTTCTTCATAGGAGTTTACGAAGAGACGGAATTAGATGGTAAAATGGACATATTCCGTAAGTGGTGGCTCCTCGCACGACATCTGGAGAAATTGTAAAGTCTGTTAAAATACTCTCTTTTTTTCTTCTCTTATGATCATTCCTTTTCTGTTTTATAATTTGCACCTGCTTCCTCTTTATTTTCTAATTAAATCATAATTTATCTTCTATTCTATTTATGCTTTGAATGTCTGAATTTTCATTTTTTCGTTTATTTCTATTGCTATTATTTTTAATCAACGATTTTTCTCTCTACCATACCCCCATTCTCCCCTCTCTTAAAATCTAATCTATCTCATTTTCTGCCTGTCTCTGTTCCTCTTATTTCCCTATTCCTTTTCCGCTCTGCCCCTCTCAGTTCTCTCTCTCTCTCTCCCTATCTTTCTACCCACCCATCTCTCTCTCTCTTCCTAATTCCCTTATCACCAATAAACCATATACCAGCCAGTCCTCGCGCCTCCGCGCTCGCCTTCACCTGGTTCAGTTCACGCGATTCCCACGCAAGGGCAGTACTCTCTCTCTCTCTCTCTCTCTCTCTCTCTCTCTCTCTCTCTCTCTCTCTCTCTCTCTCTCTCTCTCTCTCTCTCTCTCTCTCTCTCTCTCTCTCTCTCTCTCTCCCTCATGTGTATATATATATATATATATATATATATATATATATATATACTTATACACACATATATATACATACATACACACACACACACATACATTAGGATCAATAAGGATGTATAACGACAAGAGGCTCTCCTTCCCAAAGGGCGGGGCAGCAGCAGCAGGAGTCACGAAGATCATCCACAAGGAGTTAATACTAAGGGTGAGAGACCAGACCGAGCGATAGACGACGATACATTAACAGAGCTCGCCACGCACCTCAGTGATATCCACCCTTCTCCCCTCATCCCTTTCCCTTCTTCTCTCTCCCTTTTCCCCCTCTGCTAAAGCACCCACACTACCTCTTCCCCCACACCCTCTACCACCAGCCACGCTTTCCCTACTACTCTTCCTTGGCACGATACTCATCTGTGGCGGCGAGGGACCGCAGACTTGCGTCACATAACCATGCACTATTCCGAAGACGTGTCGTGCATATTAGACACCCTTGCCTCTCTCTCTCTCTCTCTCTCTCTCTCTCTCTCTCTCTCTCTCTCTCTCTCTCTCTCTCTCTCTCTCTCTCTCTCTCTCTCTCTCTCTTTCTCTCTCTACATGTACACACAGAACAACAAATCTAATATACACATATAAACATGTCATGCGGCATAAACAAGGTACTTTTATTGCATACTATTGGGCCATATAGAACTTATGTCCACAGAAGACCTTTGTTAGGCCTTTGGTATTCTATAGCGATTATGGTGGCATGTGCGTGTGCCATGTGGTCCACGCACTCAAGACGCACACATGCACATACACACTGCACACACACACACACACATACTCACTCACACACGCCCTGGGATCAATAGTGAGCCACACCCACCGCCCGTTTCTACATACGCCCGCGTTACTGCTGTGTGCCTTTTCCCGCTCAAACACTCGCTGTCGAGCTGCGATGCGAGTCCGCCCGCGCCAGGGGGTCGGCGCTCCAAAGGCAATTATGTGCAAGATAGCTACAAGAATTACACATTTGCAGGGAAACAGAAGCACTGAAAAGGGAAAAGGAAAGGTGAAGGTCGAGCCGGAGAGAGAGCAAAATAAATGTATATATATGTATATATGTATATATACATACATATATGTATGTGAATTTGTATATGTGCATATGTATAGGAAAACAGACACAGTAAGAAATGAAAATAAATCGTAACGTTTCGAACTTTGCACGAGTTCCTCTTCAGACGAATGATAAAGCGGAATGTGTCAACGGAATAAGTCTTGAGGTTTCGAGCATGTCTAAAGCTCCTTCTCGGATGCAGCAAAGCTCATAGTGTATATACAAAGTAAGGTCAGATAAGAATTGATAATTAGGAACATGGAGTTAATCAGGTCCTAAGAGGATGAAAGTCTAGCAATCCTGGGAAGATTTTACCTGCTAATAACGACGCAAAGTTATCCATGCCCCACTGGCCAGCACTCAAGTCTTAAATCTAGGTCGTTCTATTCTGTTTTTATTTCAAAGGGTTTTATTTTATTGGTATGTGCACGTTATGATATTTGTATTTTAGTGGCATATTAGTATATATACGTATAGGAATATGTATGCGCATACATATAAACATACATATAATATATATACACGAATGTGTGTATATTTTTCCCTTCCCTTTTTATCAATATATATGTGGGGGGAGAGAACACATGTGTACGTAAGCTTATGTTTATGTGTAAATGCATTTGTACTGATGCCATTTCTTCCTCCATCTGATACAAACTCAATCATCCCATAGGCCTAGTGTTTATCATCCAATAAGTCGAAGGGGAAAGAGGAAGACAAATTATCCATCAGAAACACCGAGGAGAAATATCCGTCTGATTTCCCCTTAAGGCACGGGGCCTCTTAGAGTTCAGGTGAGTTACGAATGCTATTAACGTTTCCCAAATGGTAAAAGGTGTGCCTATTGGGTTACGAATGGGGAAGCGGCCCTTAGAGAGAATATATTGAATAAGAAGGAAAGGGGTTTGAGGTCTAACCAGGTTTTGGTGTCGGGTGGGTCAATGTGGCTCAAGTTGAGGAGTGTAAAAATAAACAATTTGATATTGAAACACTCTGCGTTAGAAATCAAGTGAAAGTGAAACAGTTTATATCGAAACACGATCCAAACTGGATCAGCTGGACAATGAAACAGTTTGAAATTGAAACTTGTGGTTTATCTGGGGGCATAAGTAATATAACGACAACAATAGGTCAGTGGCAGGAGATATTTGTCAGTTCTGTTTTTGTGGACAGAAGACGATCTTAAATGGCAAGGTTTGGAGGACCCTTAAGAATGTCTTGCAAGATGCCTGATTCAGCTCTTTCTAATGTTTCTCTTTAATCTTTACTTTCATTCATCTTTCAATATCTCTTCCTCAGTAACCCTTCTTTATACTACTAGGCATTATCTTAACCACCCACAGTAAATAAATGATGACTAAAAAACGAAAAAAAATATGATAAAATTAACAAAGTCATCCATCTCCACTGGCGCCTGCATTCCCGTGCCACATCAACCCCTGGTGGGCGTAGCAACAGGCTTCAGACAACATCTATTACGAAGCTTAATTAACATGCGTAAACCGATTCTGGCTACCGAAGTGGAGGGGGACTTTCCACGCGTGACCTAAAGCGTGGCAAGCTTTTGGAGGGTGGAATGGCAGAACAGGTCAGAATGTATCCTCGTGTATTCCGAGAGGAGAATCGACTTACTTCCTCGAAATGTATTTGCCTGTGTCAGTTTACTGTCCCTTTTTCCTCTCACTTTTACATCTCTTTTTTCGTATATCTCTCATTTTCTATACTTTCCTTCTCTATCTGTTTCTCATTTCCCTTCTCTTTCTCTCATTTCTGTATCTTCCCCTTATCTCCACTTCCTGATTTCCTGTCCTTCCATTCTTCCCGTCCGTCTCCTTCAGTTTCCCTCTTTTTCCCAATAATTCTGATATTCTTCCTTTCGTCGTTTTCTCACCTTTCATTCCTTCCTGCATTTTCTCTTTTTTTTTCTCTATTCTTCTGACTGCCACTTACTTTCTCTCATCTAATTTACTGCCACCTTCTCCTTCATATTTTCTCTCTCATCGTCTCCCTCTTTATGTCTGTCGCCCAGTTATACTTTTCTTTTTAATCATCTCCTTCCTATTCTCTCCCTCTTCATATCTATCTCTTTCTCTAACGTCCCCCTCCTCTTTTCCTTCATTATATTCTCCCTCCAATCTCGTCCCTGTCCCTGTCCGTCTCGCTCTCATACCTATTCATTTCTAATTTGTGTGCGTGCAAGCCCCCTAACCGAGATGTTCCCGTCAGTTATGTGGACTTAATTGTACTTGGCCAACTAAATCATCAGCGTTGAGGTCTAGGTATTATGCAAAACAGGGACTTAAGGGAATAAGGACATTAAAGCTGAAGGTGAGAAAGAGAGAGAGGAGGGAGAGGGAGAGAAAGATAGATCGATAGATAGATAGATAGATAGATAGAGAGAGAGAGAGAGAGAGAGAGAGAGGGAGAGGGAGAGGGAGAGAGAGAGAGGGAGAGAGAGAAAGAGAGAGAGAGAGAGAGAGAGAGAGAGAGAGAGAGAGAGAGAGAGAGAGAGAGAGAGAGAGAGAGAGAGAGAGAGAGAGAGAGAGAGAGAGAGAGAGGGGGGGGGGGGGAGAGAGAGAGGAAGAGAGAGAGAGAGAGGGTTATATATATATATATATATATATATATATATATATATAGAGAGAGAGAGAGAGAGAGAGAGAGAGGGGAGGGAGGGAGGGAGGGAGGGAGGGAGGGAGAGAAGGAGGGAGGGAGGGAGGGAGGGAGGGAGGGAGGGAGGGAGGGAGGGAGGGAGAGAGAGAGAGAGAGAGAGAGAGAGAGAGAGAGAGAGAGAGAGAGAGAGAGAGAGAGAGAGATAGAGAGAGAGAGAGAGAAAGAAATAGAGAAAGAAAGAAAGAGAGAAAGGAAGAAAGAAAGAAAGAGACGCAAACATGAAGGCAAGATTAAAGTGTGAATATCGAAGGTGAGACAAGAGTGAGCGGTTATTTTAAGAACAGGAAAGATCTATCTGCCTGCTTGCGTGCCTGCCTGCCTGCCTGCCAGCCTGCCTGCCTGCCTGCCTGCCTGCCTGCCTGCCTCTCTCTCTCTCTCTCTCTCTCTCTCTCTCTCTCTCTCTCTCTCTCTCTCTCTCTCTCTCTCTCTCTCTCTCTCTCTCCCTCCCTCCCTCCCTCCCTCTCTCTCTTGATAAGTCATACTTAGGAAGTCGGACACACACACGAAAAAGCGCAAAGCCCCTTCAGGTTCATTGTGAAGCCTTTAACGAGCCTCTTAATACTGAATGGGGGCCGTCAAAATGAACAATAGGATTGGGGAAGGGGTAATTGTGTGAAATAATTTGTGTACAATTCGATTATTTATCTCGCGTATATATATATGCATACATACATAAATACACATACATATATATATAAATATACACGGACACAAATACACATACATCTACAAATATACAGATACAGACAACATTCATTCACGGTCAGGTAAACATTGAAGATATTTACATACAATACACAACACATAATCCCAGCACTATCAAACACACAAAGAAACATACTACAAGACAAACAGACATCACCATAATGAAGCACATACACACAAACACACAAATACACAAACAAAGCCCCCATGACAAAAACAAAACACCCCTATAACCACTCAAACAAAGAAACAAAGAAACACATCCATAAACAAGCACATACATATAAATACCCAAAATAAACAAGCACATCCACACAAAGAAACAAAAAAACAAACAACAACCAATAAACAAAAAAACACCCAACAAACAAACAAAAAACATCCCAATAAACAAACAAAAAACAAAAGAACACCCCAAAAAACAAACAAAAACATACAAAAACAAACACCCCACTAAACAAACAAAAAACAAACAAACAAACACCCCACTAAACAAACAAAAACATACAAAAAGCAAACAAACAAACACCCCAATAAACAAACACCCAAACAAACAAACAAAAACAAAAACAAAGACCCCACTAAACAAACACACGCACAAACAAAGGCGCCCACACGCGGTCACTAACACTCGCCTCCGCCACCGGAAGCCCGAGCGAACTACACCGGAAGACCGTGGCATCTGTTTCAATCATTTTGGATAATGTTGCTGTTCACTCTCGTCTGAACTTTGTGGCGTGTGCTGCACCTGCGAGATTGTGTGTTTTTGTTTGCTGTGGTGTGTGCCGCACCTGTGAGATTGTGTTTTTGTTTGCTGTGGCGTGTGCTGTACCTGCGAGATTGTGTTTTTGTTTGTTGTGGTGTGTGCTGCACCTGCGAGATTGTGTGTTTTGGTTTGCTGTGGTGTGTGCTGCATCTGCGAGATTGTGTGTTTTTGTTTGCTGTGGTGTGTGCTGCACCTGCGAGATTGTGTGTTTTTGTTTGCTGTGGTGTGTGCTGCACCTGCGAGATTGTGTTTTTGTTTACTGTGGCGTGTGCTGCACCTGCGAGATTGTGTGTTTTTGTTTGCTGTGGTGTGTGCTGCACCTGCGAGATTGTGTGTTTTTGTTTGCTGTGGTGTGTGCTGCACCTGCGAGATTGTGTGTTTTTGTTTGCTGTGGCGTGTGCTGCACCTGCGAGATTGTGTGTTTTTGTTTGCTGTGGTGTGTGCTGCACCTCCGAGATTGTGTGTTTTTGTTTGCTGTGGTGTGTGCTGCACCTGCGAGATTGTGTGTTTTTGTTTGCTGTGGTGTGTGCTGCACCTGCGAGATTGTGTGTTTTTGTTTGCTGTGGTGTGTGCTGCACCTGCGAGACTGTGTGTTTTTGTTTGCTGTGGCGTGTGCAGCACCTGCGAGATTGTGTGTTTTTGTTTGCTGTGGCGTGTGCTGCACCTGCGAGACTGTGTGTTTTTGTTTGCTGTGGTGTATGCTGTATGCTGTAAGTGTATGATTTGTTTAGGTTTTGAATGTTGCGATATGTGCGTGTATGTTTTTTTTTTTTTCAATGTTCAACGTAATTATTTTGTGTATGTTTCAGTATGTTACGGATGAATGTTTTGGGAAGGTTTTTGTATGATTTGGTTACGTTGCGGTGAATGTTTTATATGTTTTGACGTATGTTGTGGGTGATTGTTTCATGTATATTTTTTTCATGATGGTGTATATTGGAGTGTACTACGGGTAAGTGTTTCTTGTTGTGAATTATTATTTTATGGCTGTATGTTATGAGAACCAGAGTATGTTTCGTATATATTGTATGTTGTGTGCGACGTTCTAAATTATGTTTCCTGTGCCCCTTGTCTATCTTGTGTATGTGCTGAGGAGGTTTTAGTAGGTTGGGTGAGTATTGCCTTATGTTGTCTAAGTGTGACGGAGTATGTTCACCTCATGGACACGTTCTATGTAATTGTAGTGTCTGTATGTTTTATCTTTAAAGTGCTGTGTTAGGATTCGAAATGACTTGCAGGTATCGACAGAATGTATCTATGTATGTGCGCGTGAGTGTATGAAAAGAGCGAAAGAAAGAGATAGATATCTGATTTCGTAATGTCAATCTTCACATCTGCATTATACTTACTCTCTCTTAATACTCACTAGTTTTATTCTCACTTCCCAGCGTTTTATCAAGATTCTCACTTCGTTTTGTGATTGAGCACTTAAGCTTAGCTAATCATTACATTTATAATACTTATGCTTACTCCTTTATTACTTATACTTATATTTATTTTCTACTTACACGAGATTTTTTACTACAAAAACTGATTCTTCTACAACTTATACTTACCTTTATATACCTAATGCTTGGCTTTCCCACTTTATCTTAATCCGTAAACTTTTCCCGGAAGCTTACCTGAAAAAAGAAAATAGAAGCGGTTAATTGAAATGTTATATATTATTTGACATCTAAAACACATTTTTCATATATTATATATACTATATATACATATATATATATATAAAAATATATATACATATATATACTATATGGAACTCCAACACACACACCTTTAGTAAAAACAAAACATCTGCGTGTGTGGGTGTGTGTGTGGGTGTGTGTGGGTGGGTGTGTGTGTGTGTGTGTGTGTGTGTGTGTGTGTGTGTGTGTGTGTGTGTGTGTGTATATATATGTGTGTGTGTGTGTGTATCATACCCAAATCCAACACACACACACACACACACACACACACACACACACACACACACACCTTTAGTAAAAACAAAACATATCTCTATATATATCCTCGCGTACAGTAAGGGCGTTATCCTTTCCAAAAAGCAATTCCTTTGAGTAGGCGATTCATATTTCACTGTTTCGGCCATTGTTCAAAACTCTTTTTGTAAGTGCCTCGAGATTGGTTTTCATCGTGTTACAATTTTGTAGTATCGTAAGTTCACTTTCATTCAACGTTGTTATGGCTAATACATGAACACTCAAAGACGGACACACACACACACACACACACACACACACACACACACACACACACACACACACACACACACACACACACACACACACACACACACACATAACCGAACCAATAGACAGGGACGCGCAAAGGCAATCGGGGTGACCGCTATGAAAGTGTTCCAAAGGCGGCAATAAACAAGTGAGTCAGCAGACAATTCCTGCCAGTGGCGCTGGCTGACTGGCTAATCCCCGCGGCTGCATGGCTGCATTGGCACGCTGACATGTCATAAATAAACCCCACGAGGATGTTTTAAACGAGATTGTTGGCTTGGGTTGTGTGATTGACGTTGTTTCTACGCTTTGATTTTGCTTTTTCCAGTTTAGGAAAAGTATCTCGCGATTAGTTTGGAGACAACAGGGGAGAGAATCGATTGCATCCGGCTGGAAATTGGCTGTATCCC
>NC_061822.1:36198457-36200957 GCF_019202785.1 Penaeus chinensis | reverse complement strand
TCCTCTCTTTCTTTTGATCGCCCTTCCTCCATTCCTCTCTACTTCCTCTTCCCACACTCCCTGCTACCTCCCCCCTCACTCGCCGCTACCTCCTCCCTCCTTCCCTTCCATCACTCACTTCTACTCCCTCTCTACCTACTACCTCTTTTCTCCCTCCCTGCTACCCCCTCCTTTCCTCCCTCCACCTTCTCTCTTTCCTAATACCCATTCCTTCCTTCTTTCCTTCTACCCTGCCTCCCTCCCCCCCCCCTCCTCCCTCCTCTACTACCCAAACAAGGGATCCTGGGACCTAGTCTCTTTCTCCCACCTTTCCTCCTTCCCTCCTTCCCCCTCCCCTTTCTCTCCCCTCCTACCGTGCTACTCCTCTCCCTCTCTCCCTCCCTTTCCCCTCCATCCCCTCCTACCCAAACAAGGAGATCCTGGCAACTACTTTCCTACTTTCCCTCTCTATCCTTTGAACTCTCTGAGCGCTATAATCAGTCTTGAACTTTTTCTGGATTTGTTTTCCTCTCTCTACGGAAATGATGAAATGTTATGTCAAGTTTTACTCAACTACGAATATCATCGTTGTTATCATTACGAATAATACGATCCTCCTCATTATATCATTTCCACTTATATATATTTATTTTATTGGTCTATTCCTTTTATCTTATGCATCTGTTTTATATATCATGGCTATTTTATTCGTCTTATTTATCTATATCACTTTGAGAAGGAGGATTAATAATTCAAAAAGTAAATTCACGAAGTTGTTCCTGGATTTTTCCTTTTTTTCTTATCTGTGAGAATTTTCGAACCGCTCGCAAGCAAAACATCCCCTGAAACTAATCTATAATTCATCTTATCAATCATAAATATATGATAATATAGATTATTTTTCAAGATCTATATTTTAGCTTATATTTCTTTCGTCTTTCTTGTCTTTTTGCGTATAGTACGTGTGCTTATGTTGGTGTCCATGCGTGCGTATGTACGTACAGGCAATACGTATAAGCATGTTAAAGGTGTGGTTTCATGTCTTCACACATCACATATCCCGTACACCCTAAATAAACATACAACCCAGCCACCCCTTTCGGAGAAAGAGAAAAAGAAAATATATCTAGGACGAGAATTCATTCTTGATATCTGCTAACCGTATTTTATAACAAATATTATTTTCGCTTACTGCTTGTGTATTTTACAGAATATTCGCACATTTTTATGTAAAAAAAAAGACATCCGTTTCTGAGATCACAATTTTTTCACATACTCTTCATGGTGTGCGGGAAAGACAATGTACTGGTGGCCCTCTCAGGGGTACGAGGAGGAAGAACGGGAGAAAGGAAATTATTAAAGGATGGAATCTGAGAGAGAAGGAGGGAAGGAGTAGGGTAAGAAGGGAAGGGAAGAAGGAGAATTAATGAAAGTATTGGAGGGAGAGGAAAAGGGGAAGAGCTATGGAAGGAGGGAAGGAATAAAAGAGCGAACGAAACCTTTGCGATGGACAACCATTTTTCTTTTTTCTCACGGCAAACGAACGAACTCCTACCCCCAAACATGAGACGAAACAGGAGACTATTTCCCTAACGAATACGTCCATCGATACGAGAGGAATAAGCCTTCTCGGAGACGAAGGTGTCAATAGTAGAGTGAAAGCCAAGGAAACAAACAGTATTCGGTGACTGCTCATGCAAGGGAATTACCTGTCAACAGAAAAACAAAACAAAAAACATAACAATTTCTCCCTCCAACAGCCGCTCGCTCCCATGTGTTTTTTTTTTTTCTCTTCAACTTTTCTCGTAATCTAGGTATCGGTTATTTTCCGGAGAGAGGGGTTACATATGGAGCAGAAAGTGAGCGGGAAGAAAGGAGGGTGGGAGGGAGGGGGAGGGGGGGAGAGAGAGAGAGAGAGAGAGAGAGAGAGAGAGAGAGAGAGAGAGAGAGAGAGAGAGAGAGAGAGAGACTGAGCGAGGGACAAAATAAAATATTCACTTCTTACCTCACAATGCCACCATAAACTACAAGACCCTAAATACCATGACCTTTCCTTCCAACAAGGACTTTCCGTCCCGCTAACTACACTGTGCTTTCCTCACACCTACACTCTTTCAGGGTATCCCTTAATATGTTGTTGTTTTTTAGGGCAGTGGCTAGGGTGGCTCAAGACGTTCAAAGGGCTACGCTATGGACACGTAGGATAAGCTCCTGTGACCTTTTCCTTGCCCCTTCCTACGCGCCGTTACAGCACTCAGTCTCCTTCGCTATCCACAGGCATTTCTTTCTCGCTCGTTCTCTGCATTCCATTTCTTCCTTGTATGTGCTCTAGTTTGGGTATCTGTGTCTGTCGGTCTGTTATTGTCTGTTTATATGTGAGGCTATCCTTAAGAGTCAATCATCAGCCGGTTTGTTAAAATGACCCAATGAATACTCAGATCTACAGACATGCATATACACAAAAATATATCTGACAGATATGTACTTATCTATCTTCTATCCAGTAGATATGCTTGTATAT
>NC_061822.1:36185957-36190957 GCF_019202785.1 Penaeus chinensis | reverse complement strand
TTGCATTATTTAGAACTATGCAGGGCGTTTTAGAGATTGGGGTGTTTTTCACCACTGCTTGTGCTATATCTACAGACGTATTAATCACATCATGTATTTATCATTACTTGCGAATTATTATCTCTCCCTTTCCTCATAAAACTTCCCTCCTCTCTACCTCTATCTCTCCCCTGAGCTGGTCTAGCTTTACGTCCCAATCGGACCGAATACTAACCAGCCCTCCCCGCTCCCAATGGTCGTTGCCGTATATACTCTCCGGCCGTGGGCCAAATTGCAGCCTAACCGTATTCCCTTTAGAGTACAAAGTTTGATCTGGCCGCTTGCGTTCGTCTTGGGCCAGGCATCGACCCGACTTTGCGTTTAGCAGCTATCGAGGCGATGTAAATCTACGAGCACGCACGCACACACACGCACACACACACACACACACACACACACACACACACACACACACACACACACACACACACACACACACACACACACACACACACACACACACACACACACACACACACTCAGCCACACACCATAAACTTTGGTGGTCAATATGTGTTCCTTTCTCCTCTTTCTCCTATCTCTTTTATCACTCTTCTCCATTTTTATCCTTACTTTCCACACTATACCTTCTATCATTTGATAATTATGATGACATTCCTAAGTCCTTTCCTTCCTCTTATACCTTGTATTTCTTGTTAATCTTTTATACCTTCCTCCTCCTCCTTTTTACAGTCTCCATATTTTCTTGATCCCATTTTTCCAAACTTTCTTTTATCATCGTCAAAAGAGTAGAAAAAAATCGAACTAAAAATCGAAGCGAAACAAAATGAACTTCCATAAAAAGGGTTCAAAGACTATCATCAAAGGTAGGTTCAAATACGGGATGAAAAGGAGAGGAGAAGGAGGGGTGGGGAGGGGGGTGGTCATTTATACTTCTGTACACAGCACCTGCATTAATAAGGGTTGGCCTGAAACACCTGCGTACACCTGGTCAAAAATTGATCAGAGTTATTGTGTCAGTCCCCCTCCCTGTCTGTTCTATGGGATGAGATTTGTTTACCCGTCCTGTTAAACTCTTTTTATTTTCAGCGGGTTTCGGTTAATTTAATTTCCCCGTGTCTGATTCACTTACTTATGCATACATTTTTATCTATTTATCGATATTAGAATTCTGTTTATCTATTTATACATTTTTTCCACATGCTGATTTTAATTTATGTGAATTTATATATAATTGTTTTGTATAGGCTTATATTTATCTTATCTCCTGAGGTATTACCATTCTCACTTAAAAAAAAAAAAAAAAAAAAAAAATACAAAAAACGAAATGATAATTACAATAACAACGATAAAAACAACGATAACTGAGAAGAATAAGCAAATACTTAACACCTCTATCGATTTCCAGCGAATCTGACATACATTAATTGCTTCCGCCATGCCCTCTGTTCGCCAAAAAGAGAGAGAAAAACAGAATGTCAGGTGCGCCTTCAAGATGAAAATTTCCAAAGCGCTGCAAATCTAATGATGTTTCCTATCAATTAACATCTAGCACTGTCACCGCCCGCCACATCAGGATGGTTCGACGGCACTATAAGATTTTATTGTGTGGCATTAATGATTTTTTCTTTAATTTGCCTAAAAATTCAATGACATTTAAACATCGACGTTCTTTCATAAATCCATGTTTCCGATTCTTGAGTAACTGGACACAAGCTGACAGACCAAATGGTGCTGTAGTGATACGCACTAAATAAATGATAGCGCTGTGCTACACACTAGTGACATCTGTTCTGTGTATAGTGTTAATTAACACTCCCATTCGTCATAAAACGTGAGGCACGAAAAAATACATCTAAATGTGTTCAGTAGTCTTTTTATCGTACGCGCACACACACACACACACACACACACACACACACACACACACACACACACACACACACACACACACACACACACACACACACACAGACACGCGCGCAAATATAAATATAGATATGTATGTATGCATGTATATACGTATGTATTTATGTATGTATGTATCTGATTTGATGGAAAAATCCCAAACTCTATTAAACTTTAAATCCAGTATATAATAAAACTAGCACACTCTCACGAACTTTAAAGTACGAAATGAAATCACAAAATATTATTGAAAGCCGACTAAGCTTATCAGCGCACACACCAATACATCAGTCGCAACTTCGTCAACTTCCGACTCAAAACCTTTTCCTGCTTTAGAAAGCGGGTGAGAGGCGAAGGTGTTTGAACCTGCGGGGAAGTGATAGCGTGACCCGACATACCAATTCTGACCTTTCGTGACCTACGCAGCGTTGCCGACACGCTAACGAGGATGCAATGCGCTGGCGAGAAAGAGTCGCTGGATTACAGATAAGGCGGAAGGATATATGTAACAATAAACTTGGATATTAGTTTAGACTTAGCTAAATTTGGAAGTTAATGTATTTCGGTGTTAAAAGGCCATCCTTCACCCGCGTCGTTTGTCAAGGATCTTCTCTGCCCGGAACAAGCCAGGAAGGAGGCACACACACACACACACACACACACACACACACACACACACACACACACACACACACACACACACACACACACACACACACACACACACACACGCACAAAGGCACAGATAAATTAAATGAACTCAAGGTTTGTTTAACCTTTGTGTGTCATTGAAAGGCTTTACTTTTCAGGCAAATGTATTATGCAATTTGTCACTCGAAATGTAATTTCAAGATTCTTCATTATATTACTATCACCATGTTATCATCACGATCATTACCGATATCACCATCACCTACGCCGTCCTTATCAGCTTATCCTTATCTGCAGGCTTAGGTTTTAAGATCTTCCGGAAGCTTATTGCATAACCGATAATGCTTCATTCTTAATCATGTTGCGGACCGAGATATAATAATAACAGAAAGTCAAAAGTAAAGGTTTGAAGTAGGCAGCATGACACACACAAAAATGACAAGAGAAAACATAATTATTCAACACTGTTTGCATTTTTAAAAAGTCAATAACGTAACCGAATCCTTGGTGAAAATTTAACTCCAGTTCTAGGAAGCAAAACGAACGCGCAAACCCAAACCTATTTTTTAAACACACATACACACTCACTTTACTCCCTCACTCACTCACTCACGCACAGACACACAGACACACAGACACTCACTCACTCACTCACTCTCACACACACACACACACACACACACACACACACACACACACACACACACACACACACACACACACACACACACACACACTCACACAGAGGATCGTACGTTTAAAAATAAATAAACGATAAAAAATAATAAATTAGAACAATGCAAAAACATAAAAAAAACTCTTCCACGTAGTATTTTACGCTTTTACGCTACAGATAGACCTTGCTTCAATAACGTACTTGCATTCACGCGTAATTTTTTTTTTTTTTTTTTTTTTTTTTGCACTTTCTAACGCCATTTCTTACGCGTAACGATCGCTCTCTCCGGCTATATCGTCGTCATTTTTTACTTTCTAACGATCGGTGCAACATCGCTCATTGGAGAAAGCTTCTGCGGTGTCGAACGTTCAAGCAAAAAGATTGAGAGAAACCATTACTGCTGTTGTTGTCGTTAACTATTTTGATCTATCTTGGAGATAATGATTTTTTCGACTGCTAAATTGGCCCCGTCTTGCACTAATTGTTTTGTAGATTGAGCCAGACTTCATCACGAGCTGGAGGAAACTGCTGATTAAAAAGGAATAGCAAGAACGAGATAGACTGATAGATAGAAAGATAGATAGGTAGACAGAGAGTGAGAAAGAGAGAGAGAGAGAGAGTGAGAGAGAGAGAGAGAGAGAGAGAGAGAGAGAGAGAGAGAGAGAGAGAGAGAGAGAGAGAGAGAGAGAGAGAGAGAGAGAGAGAGAGAAAGAGAGAGAAAGAGAGAGAAAGAGAGAAAGAGAAAGAGAGAAAGAGAAAGAGAGAGAGAGAGAAGAGAGAGAGAGAGAGAGAGAGAGAGAGAGAGAGAGAGAGAGAGAGAGAGAGAGAGAGAGAGAGAGAGAGAGAGAGAGAGAGAGAGAGAGAGAGAGAGAGAGAGAGAGAGAGAGAGAGAGAGAGAGAGAGAGAGAGAGATGGAGACAGAAATAGGAAGAGGAGAAAAATAGCGCGATAAGAAGAGCAGATACGTTGTCCTCCCCGAGATACGCTACCTACTCTCGTCTGGAAGTGGTTCCTGGCCGTTCTCTTAAAGGGACTCTTCTTTAAGGGCGAGATAATAGCCCATGCTCTTCAGGTAATTAATTCTGGAGTTCAGCGAGGCATAGTTTGCCTCATTTAGAGTTATAACGACCCTTCTTTCCGCTTCAAAAGACCCGGTACTCGTCAACGGAACTACAGGGACTTAAATTCTGCCTTCGGGTCTCTCTTCTTTATCTTTCCCTTGAAGTTTTGTTTTTATTATTCTTTATCCAAAAATATCATTCGTCCTTCATCATTACGCTATTTTTTCCCCTCCCGTTTCCGTGCTTTAATGATGGGAAGAAAATGCCATCAGCCTAGTTTCATTTTACAGCATTAATGCAGCCTTTCGCTATTTCTCTGCCGCTTTAAGGCGAAAATTACTCTGTCCTCTCGGTATACCCCTCCTCCTTCCTCCTATAATCCCTTACTCCTCCCCCTTCTCCTCCTCCCCCTTCTACCCCTCTCTTTATCATCACCCTCTTCCTCCTCCTCATCCACCCTCTTCCTCCCTCCCCCTCCCTTATACCACCCCTCCTTCTGTCCCTCTTTTCCCCTCATACCATCCTCCCTTCCTTCCTGATAACACCGCCCCCCTCATACCATCTACCTTATACCCAGAAGACCCCACAAAATCTTCTAAATTGCAGCAGGCAAACTCAGGAACAAGCATGCAAGCACGGACGCACTAGCAGGCAAAGACCCAATCTTAACTAATCACTTTCTGTAACACCGCCGCTGTGTTTAT
>NC_061822.1:36155957-36158457 GCF_019202785.1 Penaeus chinensis | reverse complement strand
GTCTGCAAGAAATCCACTCCCGCTATCAACATTTCCACCAAAATACAAACGATGGAAATTGCTCAACGAAAAATCTAATATTTGATACCTTTCTAAGATAGGATGAGGCAGGATAGAAGGCGGACCAGAAGAGTCGGTTGCACGCAAGTTAAGAGACATATTGCAATGCAGGAGCAACAGGCCGCCATAATTGGCAATGGCCAAGCACGGCAGGTAATGAGTATGATCAAAGCTACACGCGCTTTCGCCTGCAGAACAAGCAACCTAGACGGGCGGTAATGAAGATCAGGGAATGAGACGCATGTATAAACAAGGTCCCTGTGTTTCTAGCGCACATAAAGCTGCATTCCAATTTGACCTTGTGCGAGACGGGAGATCAGGTCGCGAGGCGTCTCGGCCGAATGATCCAGGCCACTTGCTTAATGTTTTTCCCCCGCCCGGTAGAGGAAGACTGAGTGGGTAGTCTGAGCAGGCCGGGTGTGGGGTGTGTGGGTGGGGGCGGGCTGTGGGAGCTGGGAGGGCAAGGGAAGGCGGGGCAAATGAAGACAGAATGAGGGACCTTGAGTCATTTTCCTGGGAATGACTTCCTCCCTCTAATCCGACCTTAGCTTTCTCTCTCTTTTCCCGAGTTGTTGTTCCTGATAACCAGCAGATCAAGGAGCGAGGGACTTTTCCAGTTTCCGGATAATCAAAAACGCCAATTTCTCGCGCTTATCATAGAAAAATAGCTTTGCTTAGTTCAGTATCAATATGGTTTCTGTGCACACTGGTCATACGTTCTTTTTGTTCAGTGAGAGAGTCCAATGGAAGTGCTTTCAAAGAGTCCCGTTGGCTAATTTTTCTCGCCTTTCTTGACTTAAAACACGATCCACACCCAACTCTTGGCTCTACTCAAGACAGTCCTGTTTGACCGACTACATGCTGTCCGAATTTCATATGCGATTTCCTTTTGAAACAGCTGATTTTTCTCCCCTTGGCTTTTTAACTAAAATAATAAACAAGTTGAAAGCTATGATAACATAAGGTGTTCGATCTCGTACCTATAATTTTCGAATGAAAGACAACTGCCACCTTTCCCGGGATCCCACAGGTCCCCTTCTTCTGACCGGTTGAACAGCTGTTTCTCCCCTTAACCCGGGACAGCCAGATCACCAATCATTTACTGTTGAGCAATTGTATAAACACAGACTGTCCTCGGCTACATTCCTGACAGTCTGTCAGGATTGCAGCCTGTCTTTGTATCTGGTTCTGGCTCTCTCTCTTTCTCCCTTTTTTATCCCTCACCCTCCTACTTTCTCTTCCTCTCTCTCCCTCCTCCTTCTTCTCTTTCTCTTTCTTTATCCCCTTCCACTCCTCCTCTTTCCCCCTTTCCTTTCTGCTATCCCTCCTCCTTCCTCTCTTCTTTCTCCCACACACTCTCTCTTCTCCTTTCTCTTATTATTATTTCTCCCATAACCTCCTCTTCCCCCTTCCTCTCTTCCTTTGTCTCCCTCTCCCTCCTTTTTTTCTTCTGTCTCTCTCCCTCTTCCTCCATCTCCCATTAAACTCCTACTACACTCTCTTGCCTCCTACACCAAGCCCCCTTTTTTTCCTACTCGAAGAAAGAGGAGACGGAGGACACGACAAAACATCCCCAACACGAGAACGCAGAATTAGCTGTCATCTCTCCCGGATCCTCACAACGACAGGGACTCCGGCTGAAGGTAAGGCTGCGCTATATTTCCTCCCTCCCACCGAAGGCCCAAGGGAGGTGCACCTGGGCGTGATACAATTAAGAACGGCAACAGTGATAGGACTAATATCATTAGCACGTTAGGCAGGGCGGGGTGAGTTGGTTAAGCAAATCACCTGACGATACGGGGTTCATATCGCTCTACTCCCTTATCTCTGCTTTTATTCTGGTGAAGTTTCTATGATGGTGGTGGGAGTGCGGGGGAGGGGGGGTAGGAGGGGATAGAGGTGAGGAATGTGGTCGTAGGGGGGTGTAGGGTGAGGCGAGGGTGAGGGGGATATAGGGTGAGTCGGAGGAGAGGAGTGGTGGTAGGGGGATATAGTATGAGGCGGGGGTGAGGGGAGTGGTGGTAGGGGGATGTAGGATGTAGCAGGGAGAGGTATGTGGTGGTAGGGGGGGTGTAGGATGAGGCAGGGGGTTAGGGGTGGTAGGGGGATGTAGGATGTAGCAGGGTGAGGGATGTGGTGGTGGTGGGGGGGGGGTGTAGGGTGAAGCGGGGAGGGGGTAGGTTAATGGCGTCTGGTATAGCGTGTAGGCGAGGGAATTGAATTCATCTTGAGCGAGAGTGGTGGCAATGGACAGAAAGCAATTTTCTGGGGGAGGGGGGGGGGAGGAGAAGCAACCCTCTTCCCTTTCCTCTGGCCCCTTCCTTTCCAGCTACAGCTCATTTTCCTTTTGCTCCCTCCCTACCTTTTTTATCTAATCTACTTCCATTCTTTACCGTTCTCCATCTTATACGCTCCTAATCATTTTCGTTTCTCTTGCTTT
>NC_061822.1:36148457-36150957 GCF_019202785.1 Penaeus chinensis | reverse complement strand
CTCTCTCTCTCTCTCTCTCTCTCTCTCTCTCTCTCTCTCTCTCTCTCACACACACACACACACACACACACACACACACACACACACACACACACACACACACACACACACACACAAACACACAAACACACAAACACACAAACACACACAAACACACACACACACACACACAATCTTGTAAGTTCTCCTGGAGAATAAACTAAACAAAGACACGTCCTGTATTATTCAAAAGAATGTCACGTGTCGCGACTCATTTCTTGGTCGACTACCCATTCTTTCATCGATCGTCAACGTATCTCCAAATACTGATACTGATGCACACTGCCGTGTACAGGATATCTATAGCTGGTAAACCAAACCAGTGATACGAATTATTTGCTAAACGTCTCCTCTCTATGTGCGGTTAGCGGAGCGCTCCCACAGGAAAGCGAGGTCAGTAACTGCATTCTACACTCACGCTCCTTGTGAACAGGATGCTCATTGCCTCTTTGAAATGCCAAGGGCAGGGTTTATGCGTTCGAAAGGCCGTATGGAAAATGGGTCAAATAATGTGCTTGGCTGTTTTTAGGAGATTTTCTTAATTTTTCTTATCATTTTTTTATTATTGGCTTATTAACATTAAGCGAGGCCTGACCCAAAGAACATTCCTTATACGAGCATGCATATATACACAGAGAAAATTACATATCTGTCAGTCTAGACATACATATCTACCGGATATATAGATAGATAAATATAAATAAATCAGATAGATGAACAGATACGAATTTATTTCTGTGTATATGCATGTCCGTATAGCCTATATGGATATTCATTGGGTCGGGCCTCGCACATTTTTAACAAACTGGCCGTGAACTGTACAGTTAAACAAAATTTTTGCTGGACTTGTACAATTGTCGATGATATATGATTATGTGCAGATATGATATGGGGATGCGCCTCATATCTACGTTTTTTTATGACTTTCTCCTATAAAGCTAAAGTAACGTCGATCTAACATCGTAAGACGAGAGGGAGAATAACACCAGTCATTAAGAAAATTTATATAAAGTATAAACAAAAAATATTTAGGTTTTAGTATATAAAAGGTCTCTGAAATATGACACAACTTGAAATTCACAACATATGCGTTAAATGTTCGAATTCATGCGTCAATGTAACGGCCTCTCTAGAATGAATCTGCCACATCGCAATTTGAACTTCACTGCGGGTAATCAGCTTTCCGTGAGCCGCCCGTTACCCATGACAATTTGCGAAGTTTGTCACTGTGTGATAATGTTCTGGTTCTGATACTACCGCTCTCTCTCTCTATCTCTCTCTCTCTCTCTCTCTCTCTCTCTCTCTCTCTCTCTCTCTCTCTCTCTCTCTCTCTCTCTCTCTCTCTCTCTCTCTCTCTCTCTCTCTCTCTCTCTCTCTCTCTCTCTCTCTCTCTCTCTCTCTCTTCTCTCTCTCTCTCTCTCTCTCTCTCTCTCTCTCTCTCTCTCTCTCTCTCTCTCTCTCTCTCTCTCTTCTCTCTCTCTCTCTCTCTCTCTCTCTCTCTCTCTCTCTCTCTCTCTCTCTCTCTCTCTCTCTCTCTCTGTTTATGGCTGAGTGTATAAGATGTGCAGCATACGTAGATAATACACAGTGAATATGCATATGGTCTAATCTCCCTTTGTCTCATTGTCTTTGCTATGGTTGGATCTCTATATCCCATGTTTCCTATGCTACTCCTATGCAATACATATTTAATAGGTAAATGCCTGCATATACATTCGCGTTGGTCAATATGTTCCCTAAAGTACGTGCTCACCTGTAAGGGTCTGTACTAACCACATTTTTCTTTCCGCTCACTCGGGGTCACGCCTATGACATCATCACCCCTGGTGACGTCATAACCCACCTTCCCGCCCACCTGTTTACCCGCCTTCTCTAGCCAGTTATAAAAGCACTTCCGCCACACCTGTTGACATCATAAGCCCATCCTTACACCTCTACATATTGATTTTATGGACCTATCTTCTCTAATGGGTCATGAAGTCACTTTGTTCACATCTGCTGACGCTATAAACCCAGCTTTCTGCCCACCTACAGCTGACGTCATAAGCCCACCTTTCCGCCCACCTGTTGATTTTACGAATCATTTCCTTTGATAAGTTATAAACACACTTCAGTAAGTGAACACCTGTATACGCTGATCTCATCAGGTCCTCTCCCGCCCACCTGTTGACATCGTAGCATTTTCTGACCTACCTGTAAATGTTGTTAAATATTTTCCAGTCAATTACAGACGCAGTAATCAAAAGAGAATAATACACATAAAATAGATAAGCAATAATTGATATAAATAATCATATGCGTGTTAAATCAGAAAAAAAAAATATCACTAAGTAAAAATTAGGTCAGAGAGCGCGAGCACAAACTAAGAATTGTTGAAGCATGAACTGATATATTCTCTCATAAATATCAATGTCGGTGCTTGAATATAATGAAAATTTTTATATGTTATTTTTTAAAATAT
>NC_061822.1:36135957-36140957 GCF_019202785.1 Penaeus chinensis | reverse complement strand
ATACTGGCTTGGTACCCAGCGGAGGTGGTAGTCTGTTACCATACCCTACACCGGCTGGCCAGGCGGAAGAACATGCAACATGTTCAGCGTGTAATTATACAAGAACAGCGTGCAATTATACAAGAACAGCGTGCAATTATACAAGAAATTGTTTATATAATGGAGGGTGATGAACTCGAGTTCATACCCGGATTCAAGAAAGAAGAAAGAAGAAAACTAAAGAAACTGACAGCTTGATGTAAATTAAATTATAGGGAATATACAAACAGACACGATTACGGACACTAATACATTTCTGAATGCCATATCAATGTACTATGCAAGAGAGGTAAAATTGAAAAAACCTGCAGAGGTGAAAGGTAAATCTAATGAGCCTTGGTGGAAAGAAGAATAAATGCATCGGTTAATGAAACCCGGAGAGATTTAAACATTCTTGAGAGAAGGCAAAAAGGGGGGAAAATAACAAAGGGAAATATCTGCAATTGGAAAGGAAGTATAAGGTAAAAAACAGAGGCATGGATTATGTTATAGAAGAGATAAAACAGAGACTGCAGGCAAAGGTCTTCAAACTGAAGCGGTACAAGCAGAGAATCAACCAATATAGGGTAAACAGACTGTTCCAACAGGACCAGAAAAAAAGTATATCAAGAATTTAACGGAAAAGAAAAAAGAGGTGATGCCGTGCCTGATGCTGAAAAAGTAAACAGTTTTGGTCTAGTAGTTGGTCAAAGAACGAGGCACGTAACAGTGAGGCTGAGTGGTTGACAGAATTGAGAGAGGAAAAGGGGGAGGACCAACAAAATAACATACAGATAACTGAATGCATGATCAAACAAGCTTGCAAAAAGCTACCTAACTGGAAAGCCACTAGGCCTGATGTGGAGTCCAGGGATACTTGTTTAAGAACATGCCCTTCCTCCATAACCGTATTGCCACCCAAATGAATGATTTGATTAATAATGGGCAACCTGTACCTGAATGGATGACAAAAGGAAGGACTCTCCTCTGTCAGAAAGATACAACAAAGGGTAACGAGGTTGGAAATTTCCGCCTTATCGCATACATACCATTGATGTGGAAACGAATGTATTGACAGATAACATATATAGTTATCTGGAAAAGCATGGCATCTTACCAGAGGAACAGAAAGGTTGCAGGAGAAATATTAGAGGGACAAAAGACCAGTTGTTGATTGACAAAATGATCCTTAGGAACTGCAAAAAGAGAAACAAAAACCTAGCAATGGCTTGAAATTAGTCAACATCGTAGAGAATATTTTAAACTTCATCATAGGGTCTATGACAACATGGAAGACTGAATTAACAGCTTGTGGGAAGTCCTTAGGGGAAGTTGATTTCAAGGAGACAGCCTTTCGCTTTTGTTGTTTGTTCGAGTGTGTCGAAAAAATGGCACCAGGATATACACTGGGGGATGTAAAAATCAACCATTTGCTTTTTATGGATGACCTGGAATTATTTTCCAAAAATGAGAACGAAATAAACAGCTTAGTTTCTCCGGTACATGCAGTGAGCAAAGACATCAAAATGGAATTTGGAATTCAGAAATGCGGGGTATTAATCATGAAAACAGGGAAAATGATCAAAATACAGGGAATGAGACTAGATGATGAAAACGTGATAGGGGAAATTGATGAAAGAGGCTACAGATATTTCGGTATTCTTTAATCAAGTAGCGTTCGTGAAAGTAAAATGAAAGAAAAATTTAGGAAGGAATATTTACGAAGAACAAAGTTAGTCGTACAATCGAATTTGAATGGTCGAAACAGGTCAGTGCCATATATACATGGGCTGTTCCACTAATGCGGTATGGGGCAGGGGTCATAAACTGGAGAAAGGATGAATTAAAGGAAATAGACGAACTAGGAAATTGATGACTATGAATAAGGCCCTAAACCCTGAAAGCGATGTAGCCAGGTTCTCTATCTCTCTCTCTCTCTCTCTTTCTCTCTCTCTCTCTCTTTATGGCTCTCTTGGTCGCGAACTCCATATATAAAACAGACACGCGATGTCCTTGCAATAACGAAACCCCACACGCTTTTCTTAGGATGCTCCTTTAACATTGCAAAATGCCGTCGTGACTTGCTACCTGATTAGCAGCTTCGGAGACTTGACACCTTTGCAAACTTTTTAAAATTTCAGTTAGGAGGTAACTACGATTTTTAGGCTTCTGCTACAAGTTAAAGTAAAATTATCAACTGATTTGCTCAATAAAAAACTAAACATATAGGAACTTGTGATAGTAGATTAGGACAGGCATAAGTAACTAAGCGATCGTGACTTGGAGATTAGTCAAGAGCAGGCGTACGGAAGCATATCACGAAGCTTATTAATGAGTGTTTCTGAAGTAAAGTGCCAATACGATTATATAGGAGTGTTTTCCACCCAATGCAGGGTATGACGAGTTTGCATTAAAAGTGGAATAAGTAATGTTTTCATACAAACCGTCTATACGAAAGGCCCCAACTGCGTTTTCTGAAACTCATTATAACTTGAGTGCTTACTGAAGTTTATACAAACTTGGACCTCGGTTCTTTTCATTCCTTCTTTGTTTCCAGGTTACTTTAGTCCCAGAAGCCCGCTTGAAAAAAAAATATATATATACGTATATATATTCTCAGCACTCCAGTAAAATCTATCAATGTCGCTACTTGTAAATGAAGCTAAATTTGGGATTTATTTCCAGAAAAAAAAAAAAAAAAAAAAGAGCTGCATTGCCATCAATTATAAATCTTCATAATAATAATAAAAAAAAGGAGTAAATTATTTGTTTATTCATCTAAGTATTTTTTAAGGGTAGATATAATTCAGTAACTATTTTCTTGTGATATAATGATTTAAGCTGTACATGTGATGACGCATGCAGAGCATCAGTTCCTAGAACAACTTGCGCTCTGTATTTTTGATCCACTATCCATATCAAGTGTAACGCAATCTCAGTTGCACTGTTACATCATCAAGAGTTCAGAATTTTTAATCAGAAGAATGATAATTCATTCCTGTTTGTGACTACTGTCTGATCGTCTTTGCGAATTATTGATTTGTACTTTTTTTACATCTTGTCGAATGACCAAAAAGAAAGTAAAATAAAAGAAAATGGTATGCATTCTTTTCCTCGTTTATCCCTTCAACCTCAATGCCAAGGTGATATGCAATTGCGTTAGTTAGTTGTACTCCAAATAATGCTCTCACCTCAGGGATTTGTGGATCTGTACATTTAAGATTAATAAGATTTCAGAAAATTCACGGCTGCACCTTACACCTCATTTGTGAAGTCACTTTACTCACCACCATGAACAATACGAGCAGAATATATGGTAATTATTAACAAAATGAGTCAGGCGAATCTTTGCGCCTTAAGTTTTCAGCACTTTTATTGTTTAGTCATTTGAAAGGACGTACGGTCTAATTCTTAAACGTCATCAGTGCATGACAATCATGATCTGTCAAACTAGACATTGTGGTATCTGATAACAGTCAAGTGTCATATTGGAACTACAGCAGCAGCAGATACAAGTAAAAAATCTAAAAGTCATTCCTGCCGTCTCTGACAATGGAGCAATAAATCGAGGATAGAAAGGACATGTGTTGTGTTTGATGTCCTCGAGGAAGTAACAGTTTAAAATTAATTTATTACTAGAGGGAGCGATTACTACGATTTTTCAACGTTTTTTTCCGACAACCCATTGATCACTAAGATAGTGTTAAAATACACACATCATATTTCCAAGATCTTCTTGAATTGCTATGTTATCCCAGCATTCAGGAAAAAAGGCAATGTTTACGGGTCTACCACAGGACGGGTTGTATGCTTTGCTTGTTTCATTTGCCGTAATTTTTTGTTTCACCGTCAATGAAACTGTCTATCAATACGATTTTCATATTGTAAATGTATTTAAGGTATCTTTAAAATTTGACTGAAATAAGCAATTCACGAAGAGTAATTAAATATATTTTATGCTTCACCATGTACCAAGTATAGTTTCTTTGAATAACGACATCAATTTTGTGAATGTGCGACTGTGTATATGCTTCATGTTTATCCAATAACATCAACTGCACCGTTCACGCTAAGATGGCTCCTTAGCGACTCCTTGAGGGGATGAAAAGAAGCTTGTGTTATGCAAGGATGAATGTTAACGTTAATGAAGTCATACTTTAACAAGGAAGTCCTCCCCTCAACGATGGTTTATGCAAAATGCCGTTTCATTATCTCTTTATGGAGATAGGCAACAACCAGGGAGCGTATATATATTACCTCACAAACAGAATATTACATGCACAAGCCCGGAACAGGACATACACACGCAAAAAAAATGAATACTGGTGCTTGTGCAAAATCAGACACGTGAGAAGGAAAATACGCACAAACAGTTAAAATACATTCACTCATAAAACGAAACACTACCACAATACTGTACACGCAACTATGTTTGTATTCGCACACACACGCGCGCGCGCAAACACATACAAACATATTCGTACACATCAACACACACACACACACACACACACACACACACACACACACACACACACACACACACAAACAAACACACAGACACTCCTCTTACACATAAACAAACACACAGTCACTCCTCTTACATGCAAACAAGCACACAGAAACCACAGCATGAGTCACGGTGAAAGTGAGCGTCTAGTGAAGCTCAGAAAGGTCACTACAGAAGACGACCATTCAGTGCAAACGCCCATCTTCTTCTTCTAACATTTTCTATTGCATTCTCTGGACTATTATTATATTCTTGGATGTTTATTATTTGAATTCGATACATTAGGTTTTGATTTTTCTCTTTAGAAGTTAGAACAAAACGAGCGACGAATCGGAGACAAGGAAATCGCTGTTCTCGTGTTTCAGAGCCTGAGTTTATCCTTTGTATGTTGCTGGATGAGGGTTTGAGTTTTTTGTATGTTCCGTATCAGATGCATACACTTTGGATAGAAACAGGAAGATATACGCACAAT
>NC_061822.1:36115957-36128457 GCF_019202785.1 Penaeus chinensis | reverse complement strand
ATTTTCCTTGTTTTTTTTCTAATCCTGCGAATATCAATGTTGCTATTATTATTGATATTATAATTATTAGTGTTATTACCAATACTAATCAAATTATAAAATAAAATAAAAATATCTGAAAATTAAGGAACAGGGTAAACAGGTGAGATAGATCAGACAAGTGATTGTCTCATTGGTGACTAAGCACTTCTGGAGTCATTTATGTGTAAATACAGGTCGTAAACTAAAGCCATGCCCTGTGGCATTAGGTTAACAGTGTTCTATTAGTTATTGGCATTGTTTCTAATTCTGATACTATCAATATATTTGCAAATTTGAAGAATAAGTTCACTTTATTTGTTTTTTCTAAACAGCAAATTTAATGCCATGTGCCTATGTTTTTATTTTTTCATATAGTTTTCTCAGTCTTAGATATATTTCATAGTGCAAAGTGCACATTTGCCAGAGATCTTATATCCATTACTGAAATCTTTAACTGATTTAAAGAGAAACAACAATTATAAAGAAACCTATTTATTGAACCTTTATGTACGTATACATATATAAAATACATATTATTGCATTCCTCTTTCCTGTCACTTCTGTTCTTCAGTAACAGGCTCTGTTTTACTCTTTGGCACATTCTTGACAGCATTGCCAAACAGAGAAGCAAAAAGAATATTAGTGGCGCCATCATCCATTTGTGGAGGGTAACAAGGTGCTAAATACTGCTGAAGTTTACTCATAACCTGTAAAGAAAGGAATAAAGACCATAAGAAAGGACTAGACAAACACACACACAAAAGAAAATGATATTCATAAACTTTAAAAATACTGTTGTTTCCCTACACTAAACTCAAATTACATGAACCTCTTGAACATGTCAAAATATGATGAAACATTTTACAAAATCATTTAATGTTGTGTTACTTACATCGAACCTAATTTTCCGTCCCTTGCTGGCTTTGGTGTCTACCTTCTTCTTGGCTTTCTTACGTAAGTTTTGGATTTCAATCCATTTCCTTGACACATCTGTCATGTCTTCTGATAGGGCCACCTTGGCTTTCAGTACCTCTTCCAGTGACCTTGTGTAAAAGTCACTGTCGTCAAATATCTCAGGGTCATATTCTTCCTTTCCCACCTGAGTAGATAAGATAAGTCTTTTATATTTTATATATGGGGGAAAGAGACAGGTTAATGAGGGATACACAATATTCTCTTACCTTGCTACCTACATTATCTTCAACTGAGTATGAGTATTCACCTGTTTTGCATTTTACACACATTGATTTCAATAAATGCACCTTGAACTCTACATCAAAATGTTCAATCTGTCTGAAATTGTAACTCAATATCAATATTAAATTTACTTCTAGCAATAGTAAATGTGTCATTTGAGTGACACTATTAACCCCTATGATCTGGATGATGTGACACCATGTCATGAAAAAAAATGGCTTGAGGACTGGGTGACATGAACACACCATTGTGGAAAAATCTGGGCCTGGGTGACATCATGAGAATTTCAGCTGAAGACCAGGGTGATGGGAATAACTTGCCATGAGTGTACAAAAGCTCTTGGAGAGTGAATAGACTCATTTGGCATTTAGGGAGGGTCTTTTGCACTATTTCCATCAATAAAAGAGTGTGGAATGTGTTGTCCATAAGCCATGACTGAAACATTGCCAGCAATAGGAAGGACCCTATTTCCATGCTAAGGATCCTAATCATGACTGCCAGTGCAGATTGTACTACATAAAATTGAATTAAAACACACACACACACACACACACACACACACACACACACACACACACACACACACACACACACACACACACACACACACACACACTCACACTCACACTCACACTCACACTCACACACTCACACTCACACACTCACACACTCACACACTCACACACTCACTCACTCTCTAATACTTCTTATTGTTATTATTACTGCACTGAGTTATGGACTACCTAGAGAGATGATATGGAGTCTGTGCAAGGATAACATTATCATCTATTATCATCTGCATAAAACAAACCAAATGTCAAATATATATATATTGGAAAATCATTGCAAAGGGGATGCACGGGATCTTGTCACATGAGTGTTTGTGGGCCTGTCAGAGTGGCTGCTCAATTAAGCCTGAAGCCCAAATTTTGTGCCACAAGAGGGCAGTGAAGCATCTGTATCCAATGTGTTAAGCAAATGAACTAAAAGAATAATTGATGTTGTATAATTTATCCAGATGATTACTTTGTATAAGACGGCATTTCTCTTAATCTAAGTGTATATAAATAACACCTCTAATAAGTAATATTAATCTCAGTAACTAATTTCTTAGTACTATTATACAGTCTAAATATTTAAAAATTATGAACAATAAAATACACTATTTAATTTTATTTTTGGGCTCAAAAACACTTATATAAACAAATGCCTACAATACTAAACAGATAACCATATTATTATTATGAATAATTCAGTGAGTCCTCTTAGATATCATCATCATTTAACAATTATCCTAACATTATTCCCAAGTAGACATATTATTTTGTTTTAGTCTAATCTACAAGGAAAATAGAAATTTATATACTAATAAGCATTCCATTCCTTTGCTAAATCAGTACAATTACCCTCCCACAGCAATTATTTTCTAGAATATATGTGCAAAATATGTAAAAACAGTCTTTTTCCTATACACTTCTCAATGGCAAGATGAAACATACCAAAGCAATTACTGTTTGCTAAGATTACAAGTAAATATTTCAAAAGACCCCCAAAAATATCAAACAATCCATCAACAAAGCACTGACCTCTGTATTAGTGCTATCCTTATGTCCTAGAATGTGATATGCTGTTCCTCTAGTTGCACCAGTCAGCTGTGTACGTTGAATCAGTTGTTGTTTGTTGCCTAAAATGTTTTTCATCTGCTGCAAGGCTGATACTTCAAAACTGCTAAAAGAGTTCTGAGCATTGCGACTGGATAGCAACTTAGTTTTTTCATACCACCTGTAACAAACATAAAGCTAGTACATCTGCTATAATTATCCTTATTTCTTGTAGAGGAGTTAATATAAATCTTGCATGAAAATGTTCAAGCAAAAGTGTACTTCAGCAAATAAAAGAGAGCCTATAATTTCACTTTAATTTTGAGGCTGTGAATGCCATAGTAAGTGCTCAGTGTGTCAGTGTTAAATAACAGCCTTGGTGGTGGCCTGTTATCATATATTTATCTTTACTATTATTATAATAATCACCATCATTAGGTGGTGGCTTATTACTATATAATTATCATTATTATTACTATTACTATTATTAATAACTATATTATTATTATTATTATCATTATTATTATCATTTTTATTATTATCATTATTATCATAAACAAAAAATGGTGTCATCATTGGATTGAATTCACCTTTACGATGGTCTTATAAAATACAGGTGAAGCTTAATTTAGGTTACAATACCCAAATTTGCTATGACCCTTTTTCTACTTGAATTCTGTGTCACAGTTTGCAGAAAGGACAATAATCAAACCCTGATCACAACCCAACTTGCCTAAGAAAACTGATAAATACACACTGGGAACATACCTGTTTATAGTTTCATCCCGGAAGGGAATATATGCAGCATGTCTTTTACTCAACAGCTCGTCATACTCTTCCATCTTCAATTTCCGTTTGGTTCCTTTACTGCTCTCCTTTTGCTCCTCTTCTTCCATCTTTTCATCTTCACTACTTGTAATTTCTTCATCACTGAAAAAAACATTTTGTTAATTTACAGTTATTTTACTAAATTAGTTGATGAAAATTAGCAAGGGTTTAGATGGTCACATGAATAACTGTATATAGAATGCTGCAAATGTGCATTATGTGTAATGATATATTAAGTTGTAATCAGTGACCTAAACTGAGGAAAAATGTTAGATCTTAGAACTATATATTTTTTGAAGCAAAGAAAACAAAGCAAGACAAAAGGAAACATATAAATAATTAAACAGAAATACAATAATTCACTTAAGTTCAGGTGCCAAATTTCAGCAACCCACCTCTCTGTTCCCATATCCTTCTTCTGTTTACCAGTTATTATGTGTTGTGTCTCTGGATTCTTCTTTAAGATTAATTCCTGAAAGCAAAGAAAATCTGGTTGAGTGTCTAAATAATTCTGTGAAATACATATAGCATATAGAAACAATTTTCAATAAAACTTCCAACAATAAAGGAAGGGAGCAAGCTGGAAAGTGAGGAAACTTAATGCACTTATGTTATGTTATTAATACTGCTACTAATAATATTTCAAATTTTTTTTTTTTTTTCCCAAAAATCAAGGAAAAGGGTAAATGGGTGAGTTAAATAGGACTAGTAATTGTTTCCTTGGTGGCTAAGTATTTGTGGAGCCATCTATGTGTAAGCACATTTCATAAACTAAAATCACTGTGGTCATGCTGTGTATGTCATACCATCCCATCATAAAGAATAAAAACAATCTCAGTCTGATAATTGTGCTCATACTTAAATGCTACTATATACCATGCAGCAGCATAAACACAAATGAAGAGCTATTAAAGCTCACCTGTATATCCAGAAGTGTGTTAAGCAAAACCTTGGTTGCAGACTTTGCAGTAGAAAGATTCTTGGTGTAGTTTGGATCATTCTCCCGTACAAACAGCTTGAAGGTGTTACACTGTGGTAACTGGTTTGTCTGACTCACCATCTTCTGCATAGTGATACGACTCTCAAACAATGAGTCATATATTTCTGTAAGTACACATAAGAACAGTGTGAGCATACTCTTTCTTCTGTTGGTGAGTAAGACTTTTACAGGAGCTATTGGAAGAGTAGCAACTCAAAGTAATATGGTATTACCTTGTAGGGCTTATGGCAAGCAGCCCTCCTTAATTGAACAGGTTCTCTGAAATATGCTAGAGCAAAATTTCCCTATATTTAAAGCAATGTGAATTTTATTTGAAATCATATTTTTTAAAACCATACTGTTGTGAGTATACTACTCAATAGTACCAATATCTTTTGATCAATATATATATATATATATATATATATATATATATATATATATATATATATATAATATTATTATTATTATTTTTTTATTTTTTTATTTTTTTTTTACAATAAGACCTTTACGTCAAAGATTTTTCTAAAGATCAACCTGTTATGCTACCAGTCTTGCATACCAATTAAAAATTTATTCCCATGCTAGCACTTACCTAACTGACTTTTCACTGCTCGACCTTTCCTGACCTCTTCTGACTGGTCTTCACTGCTGAATTTCTTGAGAGATCCTCCATAACCACTCTCAGAATCTATACCTTCTTCTTCATCTATACTCAGGTCTTCATCATCATCATCATTATCATCATCTTCATCATCATCTTCAAAATCTTCACCATATTTGCTGAAGTCCCCATCCTTATCAAATCTAAAACAGAATTGTAATAGTGAGTTAGTGTTACTCTCTTGCCTTTTCTTTTCTTTTTGCACATTGGTTGAAGAAAAAAGAAAAAAACAGATATATTACTATAAATTAATGATTAGGTCAATGAATAAAAGTAAAGAATAACATCCACCTACGTGAATTCACTTGAGTCATTCTGGAGCCTCTTGCGAATCTTCCTTGTGGATTCATCCTCTTCCTCACTGTACATGCTTTCATCCAATTCCTCATCTCTTGCTTTGTTTTTCTTGACAGCTTGTTTCAAAGCCATTTTCTTCAACCCTGTATTCACTTCAGTTACACTTTCTTCTTCACTCTCATCTTCGTCTCCACTTTCCTCCTCTTCCTCCTCTTCTCCATCTTCCTCCTCATCTTCTCCATCTTCCTCATCCTCATTTTCATCACTACCTTCCTCTTCTTCATCACCTTCTATGACAAAGAATTTGCTCAATGATGGATCAAAAGTGACTTCATTATCTTTCTTGAGATCCTTGCGAGAAACCTTCTTGCCTTTATATCGAGGATCACTTTCTGATAAGAGAGCAGCACTTTGTGCTCTAAGCTTGCTTCTTGATTGCCCAATCTGATCAGCACTCTCTTCCTTTGCAACTGAATCTACTACCTGTGCTTTGGTTATTACTGTAAGGGAAGGAAAAAAAAAAATCTATGAGTTTGTGAATACATACTTCTATACAGCTAAAATTACCTGCTATGTAATATAAGATCATGTTACCATCAGTCAGTATAGGAAAGCTTAATTAAGTGCAACAGAAAGGATAAAAGATATCAGAAAATTCTGGGGGGCAGATGGAAAACAAAATGTATACGGTATGCAAATCAAAAACAAACATATCAAATTGCTAATAGTGTAAGTCTATTTCACTTTCAAGTATATACAGCAAATATGATTAAGTTTTACACAGCCAATAACATAATCTGGTAAAATTACACTTTAAGATAAATATAGACATGAGGGATAATGGATAAAAAAAATTGGTCTTCCTTATGATGCACATGATCTTGACCCTTCATGGTTTTCCCCCTTTCCAGAACTATACCTTCTATACCCTATCCCCAAACTGGGAGGGGAAATAATACCTGTGAAAAAAGCAGTATGCAATATTTAGGGCAGCACTGCCAAAGTTATGAAAAAGTTTATATAATAAGTATTACTTAATTAGATTCCTAACATCCAATTCCATATCTAAAAGCTAAACTCACTATGTACAAGAGCAAAACATTACAAGATAACCTTTTCTGCAAATCAATAATAGGGAAATTGGCAATAACAGATGGAAGTCACAAAGCATGTTATGCTATAATAACAACACTCAGTCCTAGCTAAGTAGAAATTCAATGGATTATCGTATGACAACAAAGCCTGCCATCACAGGTAATCACAGGTAAAGAGCTCATTATATTCGTAAATATTTCAAATCATTAGATTTTCAAATATAAAGTTTGATTCTTCAAACAGGATAAACAGATTTGAATAATGTGGGAAAAAAGAGAAAAAAGAATTAAATAAAAAAGTAAAAAAAAAAAAAAAAATAATAATAATAATAATAAACATAATACTACTACTACTACTAATAATAATACTAATAATAAAAAAATAATAATAATACTAATAATAAATAAATGAATAAATAAATAAAATGAAATCAGGTGGAATGGTTAACTCTTCATTTGGTAGTAAAACAGTGTACATGTTTTAACATGGTAAGATGGGGCTTGGCTGATTTTATTCTAGAATGCGGTGGGAGGACTTATATATACCGCTTTTTTCCAATCTGATCTTTTAAAAGAATGTGGGAAGAACAGGTATAAGAGAGCTTTTAGAATTGAATAGATTGCAAAATTGCCAAAAAATACATTCTATGTAGAATTTGGGGAGCTCCTTCCCTTAACTTTCTTGGAATACCTATGATTCCCATCTTTTAAACTAACATTTCTGCTATAGTTTTCATGAATGAATGCTGGATTCACTCATGATATGATGAAAGTTATCCAAATAATGTTGCACATAATTCAGATTCAATGTACGAAGCCAATTTAACATATATCCAATAACGGCTTAATAAGTTAACTTTTCAGGATAGGGCAATAAGAAGAGGAAAATTATACTGACAGCCACTAAAGTTATATGACAGGTTACATCAATGGCTGCAAATCCCACAATAATTTGGTCTTTGCATTTCATATGCTGGCAATGTTTAGTAATACCCGCACTTTAATGTCAAAAAGGGAAATTGGCCTAGTTTATTGCTCTCTTTATAGCAATAAGCTTAGTATTCTTTCTCTTCACTGCTTCTAATTTGAACACTTCACTTCTACCATGCCAAATTTCTTGATATTCGATACATAAAATCAAAGCGGTTGTTTTTATTAACATGTGGATCTGCTGCAGAGATTTCCCGAAAAAGTCCAGCATATCTTTCTGCTAATGTAACTACAGAAACGTAATTTGGTACCTTGGTCTTCATCGTCCACATTAAACGAAGCCGCTGGATTCAGAAGATATTTTTCAACATAAGACTGGAGAGCATTAGCCATGATTTTCACGTGTTAGAACACAACATTGAACGTCGTATCGCAGTCCGCCCTCGCCAGCCCGGAGCACATGCACGAAATTTGTAAACATTGAAGGGGACGTACGCAATGAAAATAATTTTTAGAATTGGAAAATATATACCACACAAAGAAGGTAGATCTTATTATAAAGAATGTAGATGCGATTTATTTGAATGGTTGTATGTATCTCTTTTTTATAAATAAGTTTTTAAAGTGATATTCAGGCAAGCGATTGTGTTTGGATCAGAGTAGGTGTAAATTATTTTATGTATTATATGTATATATATATATATATATATATATAGAATAAGGCCAAGTATATATTTATATATACTATTATACTACTAGTGCATCAATAAACTTTAAATGGCATTCCGTAAAAAAAAAAAAAAAATCGCCGTATCCCTTCACAGCGGCATGATCGTCTGCAGTAAACAAAAAGTCGGGAGGACCAGTACCGTGTGTGTTTGAATGAAATTACCATGAAACGAGGGTCAACACGGCGAACAAAATAGTGACGAATTCCAGTACAACTTCCTTTCTCCCCAAACATCCCAGTCAAGGAGGAGAAGGACATAGCGATATGTCAGCCGAAGTAGCATCGAGTTCGGCTGTCGAGGATGGCTCGAGGAGGACCTTATTCACCCCACAGGAGATCGACCAAATCGCCAAGTTCCTCGTGTCAAACCAGAGGAGAGAAAGGGAGAATATCATTATTCCGAGGACCTTTGTTCCTGTGGTGATCAAGGGGAGAGAAGAGAAGACAGTAGAAGCGATATTCGAGAGCTGTCCTTTCAAGGCGGTGCTGTCTCTCATGGCAGGTCAGTAGTGTATGCGTATATGCTTCAATGAATATCACATTTCTCAACAATTTTACCATTGGGGAGTCCAGTAGGGCTATATATTCATCCTATTAGGCTGGACATGCAGCAGGAGTCGTTATTCTTGAAGGATATCTTTCTTCATATTAGATTAATTTTGAACCTGTGATTTCCCTTGTGGATATCCTGTTCTTTGAAATCAGAAAGGGCTAAGATTGTCAGTAGACAGTAACACTAATGCTGGTGTTACTGGTAGTGAAATAATATAAAAGCCTTTTCTTTGGCAGACACGGAAGAGCAAACTTTGATTTGAGAACAGCACCGATTCCAATGATTCCTAGGGAAAGTGTCTGCTTGCTGCCTTTTGCTTGCCTTGGCAAGAGTGTTTCCCAAATATCATATTTATTTGATTATTTATAAACAGAGCTACAACTCTTTTCATTATTGTGGAAACTAAATAAATTGTTCATCAGCTCCTGTTGAAGTCAAGTCGTAAATAATTACCATTTGTTATAACAACTGTTTTCAAATACTCTGGCATTTTGGAATAGTCGTCTTAAATGGAAAATGACTGCTAAGGCTGATTTTATAGAAAGTTGTTTGTATGTTAGAATAATATCCTTCTACTGTTACATGTTTTTATTAAATACTGTTTCTAAATTCAAAACTACAAACATAAGCAACTAGTACGTATAAGTTTAACCTGTGTAGATGGATCAAAACAATACTGCTAATCCTAAAATCCCCAACCAAGAATTTCTTTTGATCCCTTGGTTCAGCTGCAAGAATTTCTTTTGATCCCTTGGTTCAGCTGCAAGAATTTCTTTTGATCCCTTGGTTCAGCTGCAAGCATACTTTTGATCCCTTGGTTCAGCTGCAAGCATACTTTTGTTATACTTGGAAGAGTTCTTGCTTTTCTTGGATTACTTGGAGTATGTGTACACCCAAAGAAATGTCCTTAACCCATTATTATAGGAAGTTTCATTATTTTTGACATTTCCAAAGGTCTATAACACAAAAATTAAAAAGTACTTTCCTCATACAGGCTTTGTCCTTGGTGGTGGTATTGGTCTATTTGCTGCCAGTGTGACACCAACTATACCAACAGCAGAAAAACCTACACAGTCAGCCCGAGAGGTAAGATGATAAGATATATAAGTGGAGAAGTTTCAAGAGTGGAAAAAAATGAATATAGACAATTTAAGAACTAACCATATGTATGTAAAAGGACTAACTTTGATTCATAAGAATAAAATGTAGAACAATTGAAAATTGACACAGTAGCTGTTGACATATGTAATGATTGTCTCTTTGGGATGAAATTTACTGATGTAACCCTTTTGTTTCAGGTTCTCAGAGAATTAAAAGTCTCTACAATTTCATATGGTAAAAATTTTGCTGCTATAGGATTCCTGTTTTCAGGGATAGAATGTGGGATTGAGTCGGTAAGTATCTTCAAGCATTATACCTGCACTATGTATATTCTGGCTAGTTATGGCTTTTAGGACACTCAGATGAATTTTCATAAAAGAGGAAACCAGTCCAAGTTCTATTATACCAAATATTTGTTGTAAAGTTTAGGTGGATTTTGTTGGAATGAAGAAGTTATAGAGCCCATGGAGTTTATTGCCTTAGGTAGATGCAGTCTTAGGTTCAAGAATCACCTTAATTTCAAATAGTATTTGTTTACTTTGATAATAAGGGATACATAGAAAGAGAAGCAAGTATTTTGAATATTGTGTTCATTTTCCCAGAGGATAATGTTAAAAATATAGTAAAGTTAGATACTATTTGCCATCATCATCTTTCAGTATCGTGGGAAGAGCGATTGGAAAAATGGAACATATGCTGGAGGTCTCACAGGAGGTCTTCTTGGAATTAGAGGTTTGTATTTTAAAACTATGTTATTATTTTTTTTTTTTAAGTTTCATTAATGACATTTAGATATACATTATGTAAATTGAGAGGTTTTTCTTTCTTTTCTCTCTCACTCTATTTGAAATTAAGAAACTAATATTACTTACTATTTTTTCAGCTGGAGTGAAGGCTGGAGTGCTTGGTGCCTGTGGATTTGCAGTTTTCTCCTTTGCTATTGATTACTACATGAGAGGGGGACTCTGATTTCCTTTCTTTTATTTTTTGGTGGGGAGAAGGAAAGATTTCCCTTAATGGCTTCCCTTAAGATTGTTTATTCATGTGGCAAGATGACAGCGATGTCCTCTAAAGAATTCAGAACCTGTAAATTACAACTTTTGAATTTAGAGACTTGTGATATAGATTTTATGTTTTCAAATGGTTTATGGGTTAAAGAAAGATTATAACATATGCATTTGAATTCAGAGTAATTCTCTTCCTATTTGTTGTTTATATGAACAAAATATATACAGGTAACAAGCAGATTATTGTAGAAGTTATTACAGAAATCCCTTAAATTCATATTATATTTGTAAATCACCAAATATTTGAAAAATATAACTTCCATGATGAGGTAATGTATGGGCTTAGAGATTTTAACTGTTCCTGAGAGAAAATATTGGTTATGTGAGATCCATATCTGTATGAAAATCTTGTTTTTCTACTTTCTTTTTGTACAATATTCAGAGTTTGATGAAGTCAAGTGGCTACATAGCAAAGAAAATCTCAGAATTATGTAAATAATGATTGTATTATTGTTTAGAGCTAACATAGCAGAATATTGTAATGGAGTCTGCATTTCTCCACATTTGTTTAGCAAAAGAAATAACTGACCAATACCTCGGGTGCTCTTTAACCACTTTGTGACTGAGCTTAGTCTGCCAAATAATGTTGGCTGCGAGAGGATGAATGATGTACTTTTATTTGTTAATACTGTTGAACTATTTTCATACATGATATCCATATACAGAGTATATGACGTGAGAGATGTAAATAAAATTGAACAAGAAATTTATACGTTTCTTTTGCAACACTCCACCTTTTCTAAAGGTTGTTTTTTAATGTAACCAGGTGAAGTTACTTCTTTTGTTATCAACTAGAAGAAGGGCAGTCTCTCTCACACACACACACACACACACACACACACACACACACACACACACACACACACACACACACACACACACACACACACACACACACACACACACACATTGTCTGGCCCTTTCCCCTCATGGGGACCCTCAGGGTAGATCGTTTCTCTTCCCCCACATATTTTAGGCACACGATCGAATACAATGAAGATTTCATATCCTAATTAGGGTCACTGAGGCTTGCCCCCTCATCAACTAGCCTATCTGACATTAACTTACCCGTTTTTCTGTCTGCTGCCTCTCGGTTGATCACAGTTCTAATCACTGCTACTGCTAGGCCCTCCTTGATGCTTGCTGTCAACTTGAACCATTCGGAATCATCCACCCAGGCCATTACTCAACCTTCAGAACACATCTCTTTATCTCTCCCAACATCCTTCACCCCATTTCATCCTGCACAGTTTTCTTCATTTTTATGCCCCTTCCTCCCTTATTGCTACTCCTCATCCTTAATGTCCTCTTTTCCGCAGTACTACCTTACTTAACACCCAGACCCTCTTCCTCCCATCCTCACCCTTCAATTACTTCCACCTAAATAAACCTTTCCAGTACACTTTTTAACCCAGCCATGTTGGATCGATTTTTTTGT
>NC_061822.1:36103457-36105957 GCF_019202785.1 Penaeus chinensis | reverse complement strand
AAACCACTTTATTCTAGTTATATTAATTAATGTCTCACAACTTTATGAAATTTAATTTGCCGGAAAATATGATCTTTAACTCTTACTAACCTAATCTCTATAAGTTACATGTTGTATTTTTTCACTTATTAATATGTAACAAAAAAGTTCCTTCCCCTTTTATCTTTCTCTTCTTGTAGCTGCACGTAAAACCTATCACTGTAACATCATATAATCCGCTTTTTTGTATTAACAGATTTATCGTGTATCTTCGCTTTCCTTGAATCCTTGGAACGACATTCTTTAACCCTTGCCAGCCCTACCTTGCTCCTCGCCGAAGCCACCTGGTGGAAGTTATTTTTCCTTTCTTTTTTCTGAGCCATTCCTTTTTGTTTTTATACGTAAGATCCCTGGCGCGGGATCTCGGTAAGGATGTGGACTTGACATGCAAATGTTGCTTTAATCGTCTCCGGACCGCCGCTCCGACGCACACATTTGCATACATGAATTAACGACGAAAGCCATCAGTCCTCGAGCCAATATTTGTCGAGGTGATGGAAGACAGTTGACACACACGGACACGCGCAGAAACAAGCGGATACACAGATAGACACACGGGGTTTATGCTTGGTAGCGAAATGGGAGACGGGGAGGAGGAGGAGGAAGAGGAGGAGGAAAATTACTTTAAGAGGATTATAAAAGATGCGAATGAATGAGGAACAGAAATGAGTGACGGTGAAAAAAAACAAAAAAACAAAGGCTACGCATACGCACACACACGGTTAATACGAGGTCGTGAAGGGTAAGGAAAAGGGAGAAAGAAGAGATAATTGGAAGAGGGAGAAGAAATTATTTGGTGGATAGAATAAAATAAAAGAGAATCGAAAAAGAACAAAACAAAAAGAGAAAATACCGACGATGAAAAATAACAAAGAAACGCGAATGGCAAGACTACAGTGAGCATGGCCCTTAACTGATTAGAAACAAAGTCGTAATTAACATGAATTAACGAAAGAAAACATATCAGATAATTAAGCTAATAACGAAGCCCTAATGAAACAAGGGAAGGGACGGAGAAAGCAGAACAGATAGGGAGGGAGGGAAATCGGGCGAAAATTCTATTCCATGTCGGTCCGAAAAGTAAAATCCTACAAAACAAACATTACGTACTTTGCCTCCGGATTTCTTATAGATGTCATGCTGAACCGAATAAATCTGAAAATGAACTACGAATAAAGATGCGAAACAAATATTTGAAAGAAGAAAGCACGAAGGAAAGTGGGGAAATAGAAGAGAAAGGGGAATTAAAGGGTAGCTAAATAAGAATGGGTCATCTACTCGGATGAACTATTGGTCCAAAGTGTTTTCTTAAAAGTATGTTAAGAGTAAAGAAGAAGAAGATCGACATGTGAATTATTGGGATAGAGATATATGAAACGACGAATTGTGGACAACATACCAAAATAAGATAAATAAGATTTATAAAATAGAATAAAGAAAACGAATATCATAGATATCATAAATATGATAAACAAACCGATTAAAATAAGCAAAAAAAAATAAGATAAAAAATAAATCAAATAAACAAAATATATTAATATACATACAAAAAAAAAACATATTAGAAAAAAAGATTGCTATAGTTTTAAAAACAGTCAGTGCCATTTAAAATTACAAGCAAAATAATCTAATCTCACGCCAATCCTCGCGGACTTAAAGAATATTTCTCTTTCAACGGAATTATTGATTGCCTTATGCGGATTTACTGATAGAGTGAAAGCAAACTTGCAGGTCATGAATGAGAGATTGTTCCTTGTCAACTTTCCGCGTGTGTGTGTTATTCACTCAGATAGCCTTTATATGGAAATCCAAATGGCTGTAGAATAATATTAAGCCATAATCCTTGCCCAAAAAGATGAAGAAAAGAAAGAGAGGGAGAGGGAGAGGGAGAGAGAGAGAGAGAGAAGGAGAGACAGAAAGAGACAGACACACACACACATTCTCTCTCTCTCTCTCTTTCTCTCTCTCTCTCTCTCTCTCTCTCTCTCTCTCTCTCTCTCTGTCTCGCTGTCTCTCTCTCTCCGTCTCTCTCTCTCTGTCTGTCTCTCTCTGTCTCTGTCTCTCTCTCTCTCTCTCTCTCTCTCTCTCTCTCTCTCTCTCTCTCTCTCTCTCTTTCTATATATATATATGTATATATATATATATATATATATATATATATATATATATATATATATATATACATGCACACACACACACACACACACACACACACACACACACACACACACACATACACACACAAACACACACACACACACGCACATATATATATGTGTATATATATATATATATATATATATATATATATATATATATATATATAGAGAGAGAGAGAGAGAGAGAGAGAGAGAGAGAGAGAGAGAGAAATATAAAAATGAAAGTCGACTATTCCAGATTTCCGAGAGAAAGGGTGGATGGGGTAGGGAGTGTAGGTTAGAAGGGGGGGGGGGTCGGCCAT
>NC_061822.1:36085957-36088457 GCF_019202785.1 Penaeus chinensis | reverse complement strand
TATAGATAGTGTGGCTACAAAAGGATGGAGGACAGGTTGAGATATAAACACAAAAGGAATGTGAATGGATATAAACGAATGCGAAAGAGAGATGATAGATATCAATGTCAGTGTATAAATACTGTGCGTGGGCGCTAAATGATTGCAGAAAATTGAAATAAGTTTGAGTAAGGTGCTTAATTCTGCTTGTAAAGGCTAAGAGAAAGTAGGACTGACGGCTTAGCAAGAGAGAGTATTAAAAAAAAGGGAATCATTCTAGGAAAAAAAGAGGTATAGCCGGTAAACCAACAGACCAAACGGCAAATAGTAGTAGAAAATTAACAAACTGCGTATGAATGAATGTCGGTGTGTATGAATGGTGACGTTTCGAGGTGCCTCCGCACTGATTAAAAAAAATTTACCTCAATACTTTTAAATGAAAAATGTTGATTACATTAGTATCTCGTTATAACCATGGGTAAAATCATAATAACAGATAAACAGTATGTTAACTTCAAACTTTTCCTTGTAGCAACCTCTAACCACCCAAGAGAGAGAGAGAGAGAGAGAGAGAGAGAGAGAGAGAGAGAGAGAGAGAGAGAGAGAGAGAGAGAGAGAGAGAGAGAGAGAGAGAGAGAGAGAGAGATCCACCAATCACATACCTTGAAAACCATTCATTCATGAATATTCTGTTTACTATGAGTATGGTGGTACTATTTGTTGGGTTACCTAGTCAGAGGGGTACAGAAACTCCTCTCCAAAACTGTATAAAAAACAAGAAATAAGAATGAAGGATTATATAATGTAACAAGCGTAAATTTATCGTTAAATCACCCAATACCAGGAGGTATGTACTTCGAATAGGACTTGAATGACCGCTATGATAACAATAACGTTAATAATAATAATAATAATAATAATAACAACTAATAGTAATAAAAATCTCCATGCTCTGTGGGTGTTAGCTAAACCTAACACCCACAAAACTTATATACAGCACAAAGAAAAAACATAATGGTACAGAGGGAGATCGGTAAACTCGTGGAAGAAATAGCAGATAGGAAGATGGAGACACAAAAACACGAGAGACCAATTGATCACAGACAAAACGATCTTGCAGGAATGTCATCGAGGAGACAAACAGTTCGCTAAGTGAAGTAAGGCCACGTGCCCTTACTTCACATCCACATATTTTGAAATGCTCAGAACTAATCCGGATTCTGACACCATTAAAAATCCCTGCCATGGTGGGAGAATTTGGGAAGGTTACTAACCCCAGTAGAGGGAATTTCCAAGATGATAGCCTTTCACCATTGTTATTCATATATTCGAATGATACCATTATTTACGGCTAGTTATGCTGTCAAAAAGGATAAAAAAAATTACTTTATGTGTATGATATGAAGTTGAAAAGAAGGGTCACAGTTAATTAAGACTGATTAACAATGATACAGGAATGGACTACGAATAAATATGCGTAGTGTAGTGGTTTTGCAGAGAGGAAGATTGCTCATTACACATGGAGAAATAGTTGAGTATTTAGACCCAGATTGATTATATATATATATATATATATATATATATATATATATATATATATATATATACATATATACACACACACACACAAATATATACATTTATGTTAGCTAGATTGATATGGATGTAGTATTGGTGCTTGATCAAAGTATAGGAAAGAAAGTAAAATATAAGTTTAAGGGATGGCAAGATTGATAGTAAGATTCATTCGAAAAACAAAAATATAATAAAAACGACAAACTCGCAGGTTCTATAGTTGCCTCCCTGAAACAGACTGTCATCGTCAGGACAAACGGATGAACCTGGAATGAGAAAAAAATATTCAGAAGAAAACAAGCCAGAATAAGCAGAAGCAAAGACGAAGAAGTGAATCCATGGTTATTATCAGATCAGGAATAAAGGACTTGATAAAGATATGAACCTGTGGATCTATCTAAGTATTGTTGTGGTTTCATCATTCAGTATGACTGTGAGATTTTCAGCACAAAGAAATTATTTAAAAAAAAAATTGTGTACCAGTTCTATGGAACTAGATAGTGAGAGAGAAATATATGATAATGAATAAAAGAAGGAATAATAGATCAAAATAATAATAATATCAATAACAATTATGTCGTTTATTATAATAATCATGGGGATAAAGATGATGATAGTAATGATAACAAAAAATAATAATAACTATAACAATAATAAAATTGATAATAACAATAGTGATAATGATAATGATAATGTAAGAGTGAGGATAGTAAAATAACAACAATGATAATAATAATAATGATAGAGTTAACCCAGTCGCCACGTATGGCAAGAATACATCCCAATGTAATACAAGTTTATTTATTGTATGTACACATAGATGGCTCTACAAGTGCTTAGTCACCAAGGAGTCGGTTATTAGTCCTACCTATCTCACCTGTCTACCCTTTCCTTGACTTTTGGAAAGGGTCTTTTGCATTATTTCATAGTCTCAAATGTTATCGAG
>NC_061822.1:36053457-36058457 GCF_019202785.1 Penaeus chinensis | reverse complement strand
AATTATTATTATTATTATTATTATTATCATCATCATCATCATTGTTATTATTGTTATCATTATTATTATTATTATTATTATTATTATTATTATTATTATTATTATTATTATTATTATCATTATTATTATAATCATTATCATTATCATCATCAATATATTTACTATATTTATGATTAATATTTTCATTATCATTATTATCATTACTATTATCATTATGATCATTATTGATATTATTACTATTATAATTATTATTATTATCATTATTAATATTAATGTTAATATTATTATTATTATTATTATTTTTATTATTATTATATCCTCATCATATTTATTTTTATTATCATTATTACTCTTATTTGTATCATTGTTATTATTACTATATTACTCTTATTATTATCATTATTGTTATCATTATTACTACTAGTATTACTATTATCATTTTGATCATCATTATTGTTTTTATTATTATTATTATTATTATTATTATCATTATTATTATTATTATTATTTATATTATTATTATTGTTATTATCATTATCATAATTATAAATATCATTATTATCATTATTATTGTTATTATTATTATTATAATCTTCACTATTATCATTATTATTAATATATTATTATGAGCACAATTATAATTTTGGTCAATGTCAGTATTATCTCTATAATTATCATCATAGTTATTATCATTATTATAATTTTTTTTTCATTCTCATCATTATCTAATACTATACCTATAATCTTCCCTTTTTTATCATTATTATCATATTTTTTTCTTTAATTATCACTATCATTATCATATTTTTCTCTTTAGTTATTACTATCATTATCAAATATTTTGTTTTAATTATTATTGTTGGTATCATTATTACTATCATTATTACTATTGGCATCATAATTACTATCATTATTATTTTTGTTATATTATTATATTACTGTATTGTTATTATTATTGTTTTATATATATTATCGTTATTATTTTTATTACCATTATTATTATTGTTTATTGTTTATTGTTATATCATTATCATTGTATTATATTATTATCATTATCTTTATTAATATTATCCATATAATCTTCATTTTATCTTAACCTTCTAAGGGAACGAAATTCTTCAGAGCAAGAAGATTTTACTTCCTCAGTGTGAAAGGACGCTAACAATTTTTGGCCAGGTTGTACTTCCTCAGTACGAAAATGCACTACCATTTTAGGGCTGGGTTACACTTCCTCAGCATGGAAGTACACTACCGGCTCATGGACTATCCTAAGCACAAGGTCGCGGAATCCGTACAAAGTCACACTACTTTTCATTGCGCAATTGAATGAGTATGACTTTCGCACAGTATAGGCCACTGGTTACTTCTCATTCCGCAATACTATAATCAGTAAAGATGAGGAAGTTTCAGAATTGAAGTTATTATCAACCCCTAAAAATGCCAAATGGCTAAAAGGCTACACCTGCACTTCCGCTTATTGCAAATACCCAATGTCGCCAACTCATGACAGCACACGTCAGAGGATGATCTTGTTAGTTCATATTGGCGGAGGTATATAACTGAACCTGCGAGGGCGATGCGGCCAGTCTTTCAGCACTACTCTCACCTCTTTTTTAACAAGGTATTTTCGCCAGTTGCTCCAAACTTCACCTCCAAGATGGTCGTCCAGTTCAAGGTCTTCAAGAAGGCAGCCCCCAACGGCAAATTGACTATCTACCTTGGTCGCCGTGACTTCGTGGATCATGTGTCTGCCGTCGACCCCGTTGGTGAGTTGCTTAATTCACAGGTTGAAAAAAAGGTATAGATGAGAGTATGATGTAGAATGCTTCATATATGCGAATGAATTATACACAGTTTACGCCACGGGTTGAAAAAAGATATGAGTGAGATATGAAGCTGCCAAAGTAGACTCTCCTTACACCCTCGAAGATGGCTTTTAGGAACTGTTGGTATGAGTGATGTACTGGAAAAAAAAGAATATGAAGAGAGAATGGAATGAGAGATTTTTATGATGCCTGCCATTCCTAGTATCATTCTTATCCTCTTCTTCCGTAAAATATCTAATGCCATCAGTTCTTAAACGTCAACTTAACGCATGCCCTGTTCGCGAGATGTTAGATTCAGCTGCAGGAAGCATAAGTTATGTCGGTGCGTCTGTGTCCCGTGAATCATTCACAGACTGTAAACATTAGATCATTAAAAGAAAGATATAAAATAAAAGAGATTATTCGGAGAAGAACTGTCTGAGTACAAAGGATGCCGTTATACTACTAGGCTTTGTTTGAAAAGATGTCTGAGAATTATTTGAGTATTATTGGATTACTAGCTGTAAATAACTGGCAGTGAATATATAAGAATAAAATGTAAGTTCTCTCTGTTAGCAACAATTTTTAGCATTATGATAATCGTCGATAATGAATCTTTTTATAGCGCTCTTTTCCATCTTTTTTACGTTTTTTCAATATTCCCCGAAGCTTATCATTGTTTAGTGTTTTGATGTTTAGACATACTGCAGGAATGAGCGAGAAAAATCTGAGTAATCTCTCAGAGGGTAATAATGAATATCATATAATCAGCTGATTTATTTCAACCACTGACAATCTTTCCTGCAACAGATGGCGTGTTGGTGCTGGACCCATCTTACCTTGACGGACGCAAGGTGTTCGGACAACTAGTGTGCAGCTTCAGGTACGGTCGTGAAGAGGACGAGGTCATGGGACTGAACTTCCAGAAAGACTTGTACCTCGCCTCCGAGCAGATTTATCCTCCCAAGGAGACCCAGCCCACCAAATTGCAGGAACGTCTCATGAAGAAGCTCGGACCGAACTCGTACCCATTCACCTTCAAGATGCCCGAGCAGGCCCCGCCCTCCGTCACCATCCAACCCGGCCGCGAGGATGATGGAAAGCCCTGCGGAGTCGAGTACTACATCAAGGTGTTCGTCGGCGAGAACGACGGCGACCGAAGCCACAAGAGGTGAGTTCAAGTGAAGAATGGATCTCGTAAAGGTATAGTTATCACAAAAAAATATATAAAAAACAGTATAATTATCAACAACAGCTGTGACGGCAAAATGGGCAATTTCTTGGTTTTCAAACCTCTCTTTTTACTTCAGATGCGTTACATTCGCCCTCTGCGTGTTTCAGGTCCACTATTCAGCTGAATATCCGAAGGATTCAGTTCGCCCCCAGCAAGACCGGCCGCCAGCCCTGCACCATCGTCCGGAAGGACTTCATGCTGAGTCCCGGGGAACTCGAACTGGAGGTGACGCTCGACAAGCAGCTGTACTATCACACTGAGAAGATCGCCGTCAACATTTCCGTCAGGAACCACAGCAATAAGACCGTCAAGAAAATCAAGGCCGCTGTCCAGCAGTCTGTGGATATCTGCTTGTTCTCAGGCGGCCAATACAAGAGCACCGTGGCCAGCGTTGAAACACAGTGAGTACCATGGTTCACGCTTCAGTTAGCTATTAAACCTGACATTTCGGAAGTGCTAAAGGCCAACATGAAAAATTGTATCCAAAAGATGTGTTTCCCACATCATGCAGAAATGACAATGATGATCTGACTCACCAACAGGGAAGGCTGCCCCGTGTCCCCCGGCTCCGCCCTGCAGAAGATTCTGCATCTTCTCCCGACACTGGACAGCAACATGGACCGCCGAGGAGTCGCCCTGGACGGCCACCTGAAGAACATCCACACCAACCTGGCGTCCAGCACTCTGTAAGCAATGCATGGCAGTTGTTTTTCCAATTATTTATTTTATGTATTATCGTATTCATATCATACCGTTCAAGAAAGAATCCCAGTAACATGATTATTTACCAGCTTAACAAATATTAAATGCATGTTTTGATTCCAGGTTGGCCAACCCTGAGAACAAAGACATGTTTGGAATGGTGATATCCTACACAGTGAAGGTGAAGTTGTACCTCGGTGCCATGGGCGGGGAGGTCACCGCCGAGCTGCCTTTCGTCCTCATGCACCCCAAGGTAGGTCTCATAAACAGCTGCGTGCTCGCGTGTGTGCGTGTGTGTATACATAAACACACACACACCACACACACACACACACACACACACACACACACACACACACACACACACACACACACACACACACACACACACACACACACACACACACACACACACACATATATATATATATATATATATATATATATATATATATATATATATATATAATGTATATTATGATAGGAAACAGTAATTATAGAATCTGTTGACATGGAAACGTTGCACAACCTGACCCCTCGGTCCTCTTTCCCAGCCCGACCTGCGCCGCATGATGCGCGCCGACAGCCAGGCGCAGGTGGAGGCCTTCCGCTCCGAGAGTATGGGCGCCTCCGTCGACATGGACTAGACGCCCTTTCGATGCCACGACCAACCTGGTGACGACCCCGAACTCACTTCAAAGGACGACTCTCGAGGTGGAGAAAGGCTGAGCTGAGACTTCCGCGACTCCCACCGACCCCTCTGTCTCTCTGCAGAGGGGAAGCGATTTCGACTTCCTCTGTCGCCTTCTTCTTTGCCGGCTCTTCCTTGGTTTTCTTCTTAGATTAATGAACCAGATGGTCGAAGGAAAGAAAAATCGAGTAAGTTAATTGACGGTAAACCTCATTCCATTCCCGGTAGTGAGCACGGAGGCTAAGCTGTTGCTTCGTCTCCGTGATATTCATGTTCCTTCCCCAAAAAAGAAAGTTGGAAAAGAGAAAAAAATGAAAATGTTTGCGAATGTGAAACAGTTTTCGAAAAAAAAGGTAAGAAGAGAGCGACGAACCATCGACGCAAGAAATGATTTATGAATAATATTCTGTGATATTTGTGCTAAACAGATAACAAAGCTATTGAGACTACTGTGATCTTTGAATAGAGAGAGCTTGGAAACGGAATCCATTTCTCTCAGGTGAAAGGACCATTGCTATAAAGGAATGAGTGTTAACAGTGATAAAAGTATTCGAAACATCAGTACGAG
>NC_061822.1:36020957-36023457 GCF_019202785.1 Penaeus chinensis | reverse complement strand
TTTCAGGAAGAGACACATGAAGAGACCTTGAATACAAGGAATGTTACTTTACAAAACTTTCAGGAAGACATCCCCATTTCAAGCACAACAGAGGCCATGGCCAGTTTTAAAGTGCAAGGAGAGAAATATACATTTGCTGGGAATGTCATGAATATCCCCCATCCTGACATTGTACAGGAGGCATTAGCAACTGGGACACTACTTGAGAGCCAGGGAGAAGATGGACAAATCTATCTTATTGTTCTTCCTAGAACTATTTCAGAACAAGACTACACACATGTTACATTGCCTTCAAAAATACCTTCAGTAACAGCACCTACCCTGATATCAGGAATAGAGTCAGTTTCACAGCAGAATCAAGGTCTTGAAGAGAATTCTTGTAATTTGCTAATGTGGGACAATGAATTAAATATTGCAGAAGGTTCTTTAAAACCAGATTCTGAGGAAGAGAAGTCTGACAAGAGTAAGAACAAAGAAGAATATGTGGAAGAGGATTCATCTTCAAAAGAAAATGAATCACATGCCAGTAGTAAGAAGTTTGTATCAACCAGAATTAAACAAATGGGAAAATCTAAAGAGAAAAAGCTGTATACATATGAGTGTAAAAACTGTGGGAAAAAATGCAAGAATTCCTCAAGCTTTGTTATACATATGAGGACACACACAGGTGAAAGGCCATATTACTGTGGCTATTGTGGCATAGGCTTCAAACAGGTAACTCACTTAAAAAGCCATATACGCATTCATACTGGAGAGAAACCATACAAATGTAGCCAGTGTGATGCTGCCTTTCACCAGAGCTCTCAATTGCATGCTCATTTTAAGACTTGGCACATTAGAAAGCATGAGAGAATGAGAGAGAAGGTCAAAGTCAGAGGAAGTATTCAGAATTTTTATTGCAAGATATGTGATAAAACATTTGTTAATTCATGCTTTAAAAAGCAACATATGAAAACACATACAGATGAAATGCAATATATGTGTAACAAATGTGAGGCCACATTTAAAACAAAAAGTAAGTTGCACAGTCACGAGAAGTTGCACATAAATGATAGTTTTAAGATCTGTGAATTATGTGGACTTCATTTCAAGGATGTAAGTTCTCTGAATCACCATAGACTTGCAATACATGATTTATCCAAAGAGGAATCAGATATAACTAGATTTCTTGATGAAAAGAATCTGAGTAAAAGAAATGAAACTGAGACTTCAAATGGTGGTGATTCCTGTGGTTCCCTTGCAAATGTTAATCACGCAAGTATGATGAGTAAAGAATGCTGTGGATTAGAACATACCTATGATATCAAGAAATCCTCAAAAAATGTTCAGACCCATTCTTGCAAAATATGTCATAAAACATTTAAGCAGAAGGCAAATCTCAATACTCATATGAGAGTGCATACAGATGAAAGGCCATTCAAGTGCGAAGAGTGTGGTAGTGCTTTTCACCAGATATCTCATCTTAAAGATCATGTTAAGATACATTCAGGTGAGAAGCCCTTCAAGTGCAGTGTGTGTTTGGCTTTATTTGTTCAGTCTTCAGCAGCAAAAACACACATAAAAAAACATCATAGTGGTCAAGCCATTGTCATTAAGGAGGAAAGAAGTGATTTCCTTGCCAAGGAGTCAATTATTTTACAAGAGATACCAAAGAGTGATGATGACAACACAGTTGTGATTAACATTGAGAATTCTGCCTCACTTTCTGTAGAGGTTCAGATTGAGAGAAATGCACTGGGAATCTTTGAAGAAGGTGAAAAAGATGCTGGAGTTCAGAAAAACAATAGAAAGGAAGGTCCTGTATATCAGGATAGGAAAGAGAGTATAAATTTGTCCCATGATAACACAAAGAATACCAGCGAAATAAAAAAAATGGGAGTAAGTTTGACTCCGTTATTAAGAGAGGCAACTCATTTTTGCATCATATGTCAAAAGACCTTTAGAAGAACATCCGCACTAAAGTTTCATGTGAAGATGTCCCACACCCATGGGAACAAAAGGGATGTAGGGGGGAATATTTTGTAGGTAAACCAGAATATCAAACCAGTCAACAATATAGAAATTGTGAACTACTCAAAGTGATGGTAAGTGTCAAGAAATTCAAATGTTGATTTTATAGCTCATAGGGCCTGAATGATTTGAAAGCATACCCAAAATGTAGGAATGCCAGAAGAAAATGTCCTTGTTTCACTATAAGCCTTAATGTGTGTGTCAAAAGATGAGAGTAAATACCTTTCAGAGACTTTGTAATTGTAAACAAAAGGGTCATGAAACCAGAAGTCAAGAACATGTACAAGTGGGTAAACCTGTTTTTCTTTTTTATCCTATGTATTGTTTTTGTTATTATTTTTGTTTGTTTGTTTCTCATGTAATAAAAAAAATAAATGATCACATTCAGAGTTACTGTAAGAAAGAAGGCTTGAGATGGAAGAAGATGCAGTAATATTATTTAAATGATGTTAATTTGATTGAGAGGACTAAACTTTCTTATAAAGGTTAC
>NC_061822.1:35995957-36010957 GCF_019202785.1 Penaeus chinensis | reverse complement strand
TCTCTATTTTTTACATGATGGTTTGGTTGAGAGAAAAGAGGGTGGGTGAGGGAGAGGAGGAGGTAAGGAATCAAAGGAGGTGGGGCAGGTTGAGGAGGAGATGAAGGTCGGGTGTGGGAGGGGAATTAAAGGAAGATTTGGGATTGAGACAGGGTGGCAGAGCAAGAAAGGGAAAGGTAAAAGAAGAGGGAAAGGAAAAGGGAGAGAGGAGGAGGGTGAAAGAGAGAGAGGGAAAGGGTAAAGTTCCACTTAATTTATTTTTTTCTGTGGAACTTTCACAAGTTCCACTAATAACACAGTTTTGCTTAATAGTATTTTTGTTATTTTGATAAAGTATCATTTTTTTATAAAATGTATTTTGTATTTTACAATGTGTATCTTTGCTTATAGAACATGTATTTAACTCCTTAGATCCAGGTGCTTCGCTGCCCTGCACTGCCATTTTCCAATGTCTATATTTGTCATTTGATATGCTGTATCCGGATGGTAATATATGAACATGTGTTTATGGGAATATATATCTAAGTACTTTTAGCATTAGAGCCTTAAACATAGCCTAATGTTGTGAAACCACTTTAAAGAAAAGCTTCTTGCTGTTTCTGATTATGCTATAAGTAAAGACCTCCTGAAGCCAGTTTCATCTTGCTCTATTATTCTTGACAAGTGATTAAATATCTTGTAAGAATAAAGGTCATCATTTGATTAGTTTTGTTGTATCTAGTATTATATATACATGTTGTGATATAAAGTACTTGTTGATGCTCTTCTTATTTACAGTACAAAATTAATCAGAGTCTTATTATATAATGTGCAAGGTTCTAAATCTTTGCACAAGTCATGCATGGTGGTTATGATGGGGAGAAAGTAAGATTGATGGTAACGAGAAAGAGAATAATTCATGTGTCTTTGATGTCAGTAATAATGATAACGTTTATATGTCAGAGACATTTTTGCAGAGATTTCATATCTGTGCAATGATTATTTCTGTATCTTTACTACTTTAATATTGTTTTGAAAAAATTATACTAATTTAATCTATCTTTCTTTTCAGGGATGCATTCGCTTCTAGAAATATGAGTGCCTTATATGAAAAGCTCAAAAGGTAATATCCAAAGAGATACTTATGTCATAGGTAGTACAGTGAAGTCTCAAAAGCTTAGCATTCAGTAACTGTAAGGATTTGAAATCTATTTATTTTTCTCTCTCTCTCTCTGAATAACTTTTAACTTTGTGCCCCCCCCCCCCCCCAAAAAAAAAAAAAAAAAAAAAGTAGCTAGCTGCACATAAGTAATTTTCACAATTTTATTGTTATGTTAGTGCAGTGAAAAGTACAATAGGTATATTCAAACAAAATTTTAAAAACAATCTGATAACTTTTATTCTAGAAATGAAGTGTTTGGTAACAGAATGCTAAGAATGCTTGAATTAAATAGAAAGAATTCTATCCAGTACATACAGTAGAATATTCATCATTTTAAATTATTTGCAATAATAGAATAAAAAATGTTAAAAGGGATGGAATAGAATACAATAAAGAGGGAAAAAAGGCTTTCTTTATTTCTTCCTATCTGTAAACACTTTTTTCTTTCAGATTACTACTAATTCCAACCTATTTTCCTGCAGGTTGCTGTGCAGCTAAGAGAGTCACAAGACATGAATGCCCTAGAGAGCAGATTCCTGTCAGCTTTGCTAAATAGGAGATAGTAAGAGGAATTGAATGCTTGTATTTTTTGTGTTGTAGTATTTATTAGGAGAAACGAGCAATGGAGGTTGCTTGCCATGAAGATGTTGTCAGCCAAAAACAGGGAGCAGGTGAAGATTGTGAAAATGAAAGGAAGGTTGATGTAAATAATATAGGCAACTTTAAAGTGGGAAATGACCCTCCTAGGATGAGGACAGGATTTCTCCAAGAAGACGTTATTCTAAAGGAGGAGCTGGTCGATGATCCTGTTACTCTTGTGGAGGATGGTCCAAATGCCTCTGGAGGACACAGTGATATGTATGCTGCAGAATTTGTTGTTGTCCAAGAAAAGTCTGAGGTGGTGAAGAATGAAGAAGCCCAGATGTGTGATAGAATGGATGTTGATATTAAGGCAGAAAAAGAAAGGAAAGTGAAGACATACCAGTGTGAAAATTGTGCATGGGTATGTAATTCTCTGTCAAATTTAAAGAAACATAAGATGGTGCACACTGGGGAGAGACCACATACTTGTACTGAGTGCAATAAGACATTTAGACAGATTCATCACTTGAAGGATCACATACGGACACACACAGGTGAACGACCTTTTAAGTGTAATGAGTGTGGATCAACTTTTGCACAAAGGTCTTCATTAAATGTGCACAAGAAAAAGCATACAGGCATCAAACCCTATGTCTGCAAGATTTGTGACCATGCAACATATGAAAAAGAGCATTTGGTGATCCACATGAGAACTCATACTGGGGAAAAACCATATCAGTGCGAAGAATGTGGTCAGACATTCTCTACAATGACTAGGTTAAAGTTTCACATAATGATACATACAGGTGAGAGGAGATATACATGTGAAGAATGTGGCGCTCGCTTTCGAGAGAAGGCAACCCTTCAGAAACATCGTGGTGTTCACTTAGTTAGAGGGCCATTTCCTTGTAAAACATGTGGCAAAGAATTTCCAAGATTAGCAAGTTTATCTCTTCATCGTAGAATACATGAACAGCCAGTATATCCACTAGCTGAAAATAGAGTTAATAGTCTTCCATCCACAGATCAAGTAACAGCAAATGTAGACCCTGCTACAGCTTCTACACATGTACTCAAAGAAACAGAACAATATGCTAAGAAGGAAGAAATAGTGAATAGACCTTGTACTTTTGAAAACATTCCACATGTAACAGAGTCAATTGAGTTAACTACATCACAAAGCAAGCAGGCATATTTTAATGAAGTACAAGAAGATCAACTTGTAAGTAGTGAAACTAGTCATAATGTTTGCACAGAACAACAGGAAAATATAATTTTAGAGTCTTCACCAATCAATTCCTCATTTAGTAATAACGAAACAGTAGTGCAAGCTGAAAATGAATCTCAGAGTGTGATAAGCATTGCAGACCCTGATCAAGTACAAAAGGCTTTGGAAAGTGGGACTGTGTGGGAAACTCACCAAGAAAATGGGGAGGAGCTTCTGATTGTGATACCACCATCCTTAACAGGAAGAGAAATAACATTAGTCTCTGATGTGAATCGCATGCATAACAGAGAAGCAACGTTCACACAGACAGCAGCTCCAGTTTTCCACCTATCACAGGACCAGGCTGAAGTTGTACGGGATTATCCACAAGTTATTCATGAAGAAATCCATGAGAAAGTGCAGCAGAGTCATCCGCATATTGTACAAGAGGAGCACAACTCTGAAGTACAGACTTACCCTATAGTTCTTGAAGAAGAAGTACATGAAACCAATTCAGGACTCTTGGTATGGGATGATGGCCTAGATCCTGTTACTGAAGTAACATATGTAATAGAGGAAGGGGCTCAGGATCCAATAATGATACATCAAGATCAAGCCCACTTTGTACATGAAAGTAAAGTGGTTACAGAAGTTACAAGGAAGAGGAAGAAAACAAAAGAGTTTTGGCTTATGGAAGGAGAAGAAAAGCAAGAAAAATTGAAGGATCAGGATTCTGAATCAGTGAAATCTGTTTTAGTTAAGACAAAGATTAAAAAGAAAAAACAAATTGATAAGAAAGTAAGAGTGCGTAAAGATTATGACTGTCAGCAGTGTGGGAAGTCCTGCAAAACCTCTTCCAACTATAATACTCATATGAGAAAACACACTGGGGAAAGGCCATATTTTTGTGGTATATGTGGTCTGGGCTTCAAACAGATACCTCACCTCAGGGGCCATATCAGAACCCATACTGGTGAGAAACCATATACTTGCTCCAATTGTAATGCAAGTTTTGCTCAGACTTCAAGATTAAATATCCATAAAAAGAAATGCAATAAGGAAACACCAGTTACTGCAAAGAAACCAAAACTGGAACCTGCATGTAAGGTGAGAAACTTTTACTGTAAAATCTGTGATAAGACTTTTATTGATGAATGCTTTAAGAGAGATCATATGAAGACACATATGGAATCTAGCCAATACACCTGTGGAATATGTGGTATGACTTATAAAAGTAAAAGTAGTATGCAGAAACACAAGCTGGTACATTTTAAAGACAAATGGAGTTGTCAGTTATGTGGAGAAAGTTTCAGTAATAAGGCAACCTTGCATTTCCATAAGGTAGCAGTGCACAAATCAGATGAAGTTAGTAATGATGCTACAGGAATGGTTATTAATGTGAAGATTGGAGAAGAAAAAGACTTTGTTGTTATCAATCCCTCCATTAAGAATGTTTCCAGTGACTGTGGGATTGATGGACAGATTAAAACAGAAGAGATAGAAATTACAGAAGCAGACAATTATTCTGTCAAGAGAGAGATAATAGAGATTACAGATGCAGAGGATGGTACTGTGAAAAGTGAGGTAATGTCTGCAGGTGATGAGGAAAGTTGTACACAGATATCAGATGCTGATAGAAGTACCAATGAGGGCCAGGGAATTGAAATTACTAAACCTTTAGGTAATACTGATATAAAAACTGAAATTCAGGACTTGCTTACTGTGGAAGCACATGACTCTGTTGGAGCAATAAAGAAGGAAGTTCGTGCAGGAAAGTTAAAAGCCATTTATGATGAGCAAGGAAGGAAGGTATTTGTTTGCAAAGTGTGTGACAAAGCCTTTTTACAGTCATCAAATCTCCTTAGTCACATGAGAATGCATACAGGTGAAAGGCCCTATAAGTGTAATTTATGTCCATTAGCATTTAGACAAATAACTCATCTCAAAGATCACATGAACACACACACTGGTGTAAGAGCATTTAAGTGTGGAGTTTGTCAGATGACTTTCTCTCAGAGGTCAGCTGCCAGGCGCCATATAAAGACAGTTCATGATCGCAATGCAGATGTTGTCAAGATTGGAAATGTTTATTCACTGCGAAATACCCCAACTGATCCTGATAACCAAGCTCAGGAAGCAAATGATCCAAATCAAATCAGTAAGATGAAAAAGGGGAAAACATCTGAAAAGATCTATGAAACATGTGAGAAATGTGAAAGGAGGTATTCAACCTCATACATGAAAATCCACCTAAGGTGCCACTCAGGTGAAAGGCCTTTTAGTTGTGATGTTTGTAAACAGTCGTTCAAACAGAAGTCACACCTTTTGTCTCATATGCTGCGCCACACAGGAGAAAAACCCTATGTATGCAATGTATGTAATGCATCTTACACGCAGTCGTATAGGCTAAAGGAACATATGAAGAAATGTATTGAAGAAAAGATCAGCAATAAAAAGGGTAATGATGAGCAGAGTAATAAAGCAAACAGAAAAAAAGAAAAAGGAAAGGTTAAGATTGACATTAAAAATGAATTTGTTTGCAGCTGTGGTGCTACTTTTAAGAGACAGGTTCTCTTGACTAGTCACAGGCAGAAATGTACTTGGAACACCGAAAGTGATCACAGCACGGATGTAAGTGATGAGGAAATTCCCTACCATGATGACAGTGATGAGGAAATAGAACCAAAAAGTAGGCAGGGTGGTAACAAAGGCTGTTCCAAGAGAGCGAAAGGGAACAAGATGAAGCAGTTCACGTGCAGTAAATGTGGTAGGTTATTTGAGGATTTCCTTTTGTACAAAGATCATTTAAAAGAGCATAGCAGCAGCCTGACAGAGGTTTGTGAAGAATGTGGAATAGTTTTCAGAAGGGCTTCAGCTTTAGCATTCCATCAGAAGATGAATCACAATAAGTCAAATGATGAATGGTCATATGGATATAGTGAAGAGAAAGAAGTTCATGTTAAAAGAGAAGTCATTAGCAGTGATGAAGAAGAGTTTGAGGAAATTGGGCTTGTTGAAAAAGTGAATATAAAGACAGAAGTTACAAAAGCATCAAAAACAGAATGCAGAGGAGACAGTCACCATGAAAAAAAATCAGAATTAAATTTGGGAAAAGGAAGGCCAAGATCTGGTACAAAGGAAGAGAAAATTGTTCAAAGTGGTAATACATATACAAAAGAAAAAAACTGTTTAAGTACAAATCCGACTGTAGAACAGAAGGAAAAGAAAACGATCAGCAGAACTAAAAAGCTCTTAAAAGAACATGTTTGCAGACTGTGTAATGAAATGTTTAAAAGTCAGATAGACCTGAGTAGCCATACTAAGATTTGTAAATTGACAAGAAGTTCTGTGAAAGTCAAAAGAAAAAAGAATGCAGCTGAAAGTGCTTCTTGCAATAAAACTGTTAGTGAAGTTGAGTGTGAAAATAATGCAAAGACAACAGAAATGCAGTATCCTTGTAAACTGTGTGGTCAGACTTTCACTAGGTCATCAAAGCTGAAACATCATTTGAACATGTGGTGCAAAGGTATGAAAAAGGAGTCTAAAACTTGATAAAGTATACAGTTCAGGTATATCTTATAGTATGGAGTTATTATTGCATGTGCATTTAAGGTGGCTGGTTAATTTTTGTGGTTTTATTTATTCTGTTTATTTTTAAAGAAAACAGAACTTCATTAGATATAGCTAAATGATGTAACAGTAAATGTCATTTTCCTCCAAAGTAAAGAACGTGTTGAATATTCTAGTCATGTCACCATGCAGTGGTTGTTTCTGTAGTGAATACATATTTTTGGTAAAGCTGGTATCAGTTTTATATTGATTTATTATAAAATAAGAAAGCATTAACATTTTATGATAGATTTTGTATATTATAAAACTAATTTCCATATTTAAGAAATTTGAAATATGTCTAAGTGATATGGTAAAAGTTGTCTGTTATGATAATTTTTTATTGCGTGATAAGGCTGCTTTTATACATTTATGGAAGTTGATTAAAAAAGAAAAAAAATAAATCTTTTCATTTATTCCTAATATATGAACTAGTTAAAGAAATTCTGTATGCTTACATGTGTGCATCTGTGTGTATGTGTGAGAATAATGTTTATATATCTGTATAATTCAGTTTGGCTTATTACTGTGTGAGATTATTTTAAACACTAGTGATAAGGGTGTTTATGTTACCTAAACAAGTCACATGAGATGGAAGGCTATGTAGGGAATCAAAGATTTATTTGATTGATATTTCATGTTTTAGAAATACATACCAAAATTGTGTCATTGTTCCTGTATAACACACATAAAGTTTCCTGTCTGCAGTGAAGTTTGCTGGCTGCATATGGTAGACATTTACATGATTCATACACACTTATGGCATCATAATCTTCATTAAGAAGAGTAAACATTGAATATCAAGCAATGAAATCCATTTCCAGAATATTCCATTCAACCCTGGTGGATTTCATACTGCAACACAAGATGGAACATACTTTATAGCACAGTCTCATAGTTCTGTTTGTAAAAAGTAATTCCTTAGTTTAGCTTTAGGAACCAGTAATGCTGGTAGATGGTTTGCAACATCTGTTATTGGTGATTCAATATGTAGTGGCAGTAGTATTTGTTACCCTTACCCCAGTGCCGCCGGGGAAATTTAATAAAAATTGGGGAAAATGCTATGCTCTTTTTTTATATTTTTTTGTGAAATGTCTCTGCACATAGATGGCTCTGCTAGTGCTTAGCCACAAAGGAGTCAGTTAGTAGACCTTTTGACATTAGCTGATTTGAATTGGCAGGAAAAATGTATTTTTTAATGGTACTATGAATATAGATGGTGTTATTTTTATTATAAACATTATACTATAATGTTATAAACATTAGTAACAGCATAATAAGATAACGTAAAATATTTCCATAAATCAAAGAAAAGGGTAAACAGGCGAGACAGGCAGTACTCGTAACTGGCTCATTGGTGACTTAGTACAAGTGCAGCCATCTATGTGTAAAAACAATTAAACAAGTAACTCACAGTGGGCATGGCATATACATACAAGTCATGCCCGTTGGCATTGGGTTAAGGACCCCCCTTATTCCCTTGCTTCTTGTTGTCGTGGGGGGCTTAGGAGACGGAGACTGGGGCCTAATGTAGGGGATCATCCCTACCTTGGACCCCAGCCCTTGCCTCAACTAATTTTTGCATGGTCTTTTCTTCTCCCCCTTTCCTTTTCCTTCTCTTCTTCTTCTGTCCACTTCCTAAGGTGTGAGAGCCATGCTGAAAGGATGAAAGGCTGACTTTGTGTCAGTCATAAACAACCTCCAGGAGCCATGATATTCTCTTGGTTAACCCAGTGCTGCTGGGAAAAAGCTGTGCTCATTTTTTATTCTTTTGTGAAATGTCTCAACAAACATGGCTCTGCAAGTGCTTGGCTATAAAGGAGTCAATTAGCAGACCTTGTGACCTTACCTGATTTCACCTTTCCTTGAATTGGCTGGAATCTTTTTTTTTTTTTTTTTTTTTTACTAATGCTATGAATATTGATGGTGTTATTTTTATTATAGACATTAAAATTACTATAATTATATTAACATTGGTAACAGCAAAATATGATAACAAAATATTTTTGAAAATCAAGGAAAAGGGTAAATTGGCTCATTGGTGACTTAGTACAAGTGTAGCCATCTATGTGTAAAAACAAGTAATAAAGTAAACTCACAATGGGTATTGCATGTACTTACATGCCATGCTCGTCGGGCTTGGGTTAATTGCCTAGCCCTTACCCCTCATGGGGACACTGAAGGCCCACGATGGCCAATAATGAAAATTTTTTACCCTTATTAGGGACATTAAGGCTTGCCCCTGCCTTCGTTCTTCTACTGCTTCCACCAAACCTTTTTTGTACCCTTTTTTGGCCCAGCTAAGTGGGATGGATTCTTTGTGATTTTCCCTACAGCCACATACTCTGACAATGCCCTTCTCTTCCAAATGTTTTCAAAACAGGTAGTCAAAGTTTCCTTTTTTAAGTTGTTCTGATTGTTGATGCCTTGACACAGTTACATCTGAGTCCCAAGTTCATTCACTATCTACCCTGACTGACCTCACTGGCAAACCTATTCCTGCCCAATCTCACTTTTCCCTTAATGCTTGTACTGGAACTGTTTACGTCTCTCCAACTGATTGTCCTGTCTATGACAAGGACTGGTCAGACTGTGAAGATGACTTGCTTGCATCCCTTGTCAACTATGATGCAGTGGCAGTCCAGTGCTACACTATTCCTCCCAGAGGCCAATATTGCCAATATTAGCTTCTGTAGACATGACCTTCCCCATGAAGTGGAGTGTCCTGCCCTGTCTAGCCCACTGCCCTCTATGTGCCCAACCTGGTTATGACCATTAAAATTGCTCTGCTCAGTCACGCATTATGGCTCCCATAATGTATTTTATAGGAGCTGCCTTCTTTACAAGCTCGAATCTTGAGGTAGCAGTTCACAGATTCAAACCAGGCCTCACTCTGTGTGTGGCCAGACAATAAGCACACTGTGACAAGGTTTTCTCTTTATACTTATTCCAAAACTGTACTTACTCTGCTCCCCTCCCATCCATCTTCTCAAGAAGTCTCAGCATCTCCCCCAGTATCTCTTTCATCTACCTCTTCCATCCTATCTCTACTCCCTCTCTTCCACAGTTAAATTTTTTTTCCAGTCTAAATCCAGATACTCCAATCTCTACCACTTCCTTGGTACCAAGTCCTCCTCCTCCTTGCTCTATCTGTCACACCAGACAGTCTAAATGTTCCTCTCCATCTTCTACCACATCCTCTCCTACACCTACCTCGCCCTCTGCTCCTCAGACATCTATTCCCTCTTTTCTTCCCCATAAGAAAACCTTTGTTTCTCAGACCTATTGAAGTCATCCAAAAGTTCCTAAACTAACCCAAGAGAATGCTCCACTTCCTCATCCACCCTCTAATCCCTCTATTCCTATTTGCTCTGCATTCAAAGTATTTGCCAATATCCATCCTCCTCCTCCTCCTCAAGTTCCCCCTACCCCTCTTCCTCCTATTCTGCCAAAAAACACCCCATCGTCTCCTCATCCATGTGCATCACCATTCCCTCTTCCTTCCCCATTATCCTCATCACTCCCACCTAGATGTTCATGTGACTTCCTTATGTCACAACAATGCCCTCTTCCTGACATTCTTCCCAATACTTTACCACCTTCCCCTGTTCCCTTACCTCCTAGTTCTACAACTATCATTTCTTACTGCAGTACCCTTTGATTGTTTTATAATGGCTCTTTTGCAGTTTTCCTCATACAGTGTTACTCTCCCTTCCTCAGACACATACTCTCCTTTTGATCTGATTGCCCTATACCTTAAGCTCCATCCCTTTTTACAAATCCCTAATGTATTCCATTTGCTCCCCCTCTATACCCTTTTTACTACCATTCTATCCCACAACCTTTAACATCTAACACATCTTATCCTGATTGTTAACTCATTTTCACCCTTTTCATCACAATACTTTACCATAGTGCTACATGACCTTTGATGTTTAGCACATTTATTTCTTCTAACCATTATCCACTAACCATTACCCTTAAAAAAAAATCTTTCAAGTAGTCTTTTTTACAAACTTGTAGGATAAATAATTTGAAATTTTAGGAATTCATAATTGCTGGGCATTTCTCATTCTTATATGCTATTGACAATAGCTGCTTCTGTAGTTGATAATTGCAAGTAATAAATCTTTTTTTTGCTGAAAGGTTATGTAATGTACATCTATTTTTCATATTTTAAATATATAATTAGTGATAATTATCATGATAAATGCTATTATTATTTTTGATGCAAATTTTCAAACAGGAAATTTCTTTCAGCTTTTGGTACTCACCACGATTATTACATATATTTAAATACATTTAAATGTTTATTCAAACCTTTAATAGCAAAAGACTGTCAGACACAGTATGATTTTATTAATATTCTTTACTTACACAACAAGTCAGTTACAAGGCCTAATTACTTGCTTACTTCATTCCTTGAATTGTTAAAGTTCTTTATTTGTATTACCTTTATTATTTAGTTATGTTATAATAATGATAACAATAACATTAACATTAATTAAATAACTTTTTCATCCAAAAAATCAAGGAATGGGGAAACAAATAAGACCAGAAGGGCTTAGTAACTGAAGCCTTGATAACATCTATGGGTGAAGTTTATGAAATAATACTGCAGTTGACTGCATCTCTCCCAATACCAATGAATGAAATGTAACAATAAGCTTACATTTCTAATTTTACAGCTATAGATCTTGCCTCATATAGTCAATGGACTTTTTGCATATTAAAATGAAAAGAAATGCCTTAGCCTATTACAGCATTACACTGCATCTGTATTCATTTCTACGTAAGGTTTGTTCAAGATATTTTTTACATGTGTAATATTGGGCTATGCCTTTGGTAGTACATTTTGAAGCAGTCTTTGTTGAAACAGGAAATTATAAGTAAAACTTACTTTACCAACCACAAAATTTTATAGATTAACTAGATTTTCCTTTTTCATATGACAGAGGATAACATGAATAACACTTCACACTTTGAAACAGTTCTTTATTTTTGGAAGAAGCTTGAAGAGGTCATTTACATGAGTTAAGAAGCACCTTATAAGTGTTAAAGGAACTACCTGCTTCCTTATTAGTGCAGCCAGGCCTCTTACCTGCTCTACCTCATCTGGCAAATACAAATGTCTAATTAGGACTAGTAATTACTTAATAAATAGAAGTGTAAATGTACCACAACAATTTGGTATTCATACACTCCTTGATAGTGAACCTGGTCTAGCTTTACAAATCTTGACTTTACTGTGTATTGTGCAGCTTGGATATTTATTACCCATCAAGTGGAAGTTACAATATGGAAGTATGATTTACAATATTTAAAATTGATAAAAGTTTTTTTTTTTATAACTATCATTCAAACATATGGACATTATGTACATAACATTAGAACATTGACTGACACAGTCATGTGTTTTCAGTTACTTGAGACTGCCAATACAAAGGATAAACTATATTAAGAGTCACTAAATACAAAATTTACAGTCAAATTTCACTGGGGTAAGTAATCTTAGATTTACGCACACTATAAATGCAGATTTACATTAAATACAAATAATACATATATTTGTAAATGTGTTAATTAAACTAATATTCAAGTGTTTTTGGAGCTTCAATCATTTGCATATTGATTCAGAAGTGCATAATATAAGCAAGACTTAACAGTCATTAATGCATATCCTAGATAAGAAATATATTTCAAACATTAATGAAATAGGGAATCAGCTCATATATTAAAATCTGCCTAGAGTAATTATTAAAGTATATTTATATTCTAGGTTAGGTAACCTATGCAACACACATGGAAAGCAAAAAATAAAAATTAAATAAAAAACAATGGGACAACATTTTTCTGATTTGATTGCAGAACACATGGATTGTGTAAAATGAGTACATGATACATGGTGCTGAATAAAACAACATTGCTGAGAAAACATTTTCCTAATATGCTTCACATGCTCTGATCATTTTTTAAAATGATCCCAGTTTAATGTCTTTCATGCTTCTAATAAGTAAAATGAGGTTTTACGGAAAAACCTTGACTCATTTCATAACTGGTTTCCCACTTAACGAGGCTACGCAATGCAAAATGTTTATTTATTTATTTATTTCCGATGAAAACTTGCATAAATGTATATCACAACTGCTAGACCTCATGTCATGACATTTCTTTTTAGTCTAGAAATCCTCCAGAAAGTCCATCATTACCCACTAGTATAAATTATGATAACAATCCCTGATTTCTCCCATAAAGAATGTTCTACTTTGTCAAATACATGATTTCTACTATCATCATATTTTAGAGGTCATCATGGAGCATGTTCTTAAAAACTATACATCAGTCTTTATGTAGAATTGCCTATCAATGAGCCCTACACTTTTATATCTGCATTACTATAAAAGTTCCCTAACTTCACTTTGTATATAAAACAACCTATTTTGTTACCTAATTTACCCCTATTAAGCCTCTCTGTTATCAGTAAAGTCATTAAGAGCTATGTGAGATTGTTCAGAATATTCACACTAGATGAACTGCTGCTAATGTTCACTTGTTCAGTTGATTTACACAAGATTCGGTCTGCTTACACTTGTCATCATTACTTTTGTTACAAAGTTGCAGATTGCTGTTGCAGGCTGTTCAGGTTCAAGTTCTGCCAAGATGTGGCACTGGTTTTCTGTTCTACTGGCTCCCTTCTTAGCTACAAAGCCAAACACTCGGCTGAAAGAAGAAAGGTATATATTGTGAAATAAACCAAAAATGTGGTGTAACTGAAGGAATAAGTTTTTTTTTTTTATATTATTATTATCTCTCTCCATAATTGTGTAATGAAAATAGAAAAGTATCTTACTGTGAGCCAACTGGAACTCCTTCTTCATTCTTCTGCGCCCATCGTCGATCATCAGGATCTAGACCACAGTGGGAAATGGTGTTCACTGGGTAGTGACGGCGGAAGAACAGTTTTCTTTCATTGTCTGTCAGTGTGATGCCTTGTGCAGAAACCTTGAAGTGCACAACAGTTGGAGTTATCTTGGCTGCAAGCATCAGACTGACTGCACGCTTTACTGCTTGTGGGCCAGTCAGGCTTTCCGTGTCTGCAGTATGGAGATACATCACATTGCATGCTGCTCCTTGTTGCAAGAGTTGTGAAGTGGAGCTGGAGCTTCCACTTGTACTGACACTGCTATCCACAGAATCAGGAGCACCTGCTGGGTCACGCTCAGGTAGCACCAAGCGACACGGCAGAGCCAGAGCCGTAATCGAATGTTGATACACCAATGCAGAGAGAGAACCTATATGGTAAAACAGAATTTGAAGTGAGATTAGAGCCTCCAAGTTATGACAGGATAATTCAAAATATGCAATAACAATAATCCGAAAAATGCTAAAATACTGCCAAGAGTAAACATTAGAACACTAACCAAAAACTGGTTCGTTGGCGCAGCCTTTGAGTCGGACTCCTCTTGAAGTTGGCTCAATAAGGAAATGTCTTACTAATTCACTAGCTGGGTCACTAGATTTACTTGTGACATTTGGAGGTGGAGTAGAAACTTTTAAGGCCAAACCAAAAGCTCCTGGGAATGAGTTGGAATCTCGGACAACAAACGTTCCTGGAGCTTTGTCCTTGAGCATAGTGATTGCTAGGTTGAGGAAAAATTATAGTGTTTTAAAACTTTTGGTATCTGTATAATATTGAAGTGCTTAGGTCTAGAATATCACAATAAAAATTTTATACTGTATTCATAATGTCAATAACACTATATGTATAAGTATGTTTAAGGGAAGACTATTGTATATAATAATTAAAATATTTACCTTCATCTCTTGTTATAGTAGGTTTATACCAGAATTTTGAGATGTCTTTAACAAACTTGGGATGCGATGAAATGACCTCTGATGACTCATTCAATGAAGTGAGTGATGAGCGACGAGACTGACTGTGGTAGAGGGAAGGAGCTGGACTGGAATGCCCATTTAACTCCTGCCGCAGCGTTTGAGATGTGGCAGGTGATGGGCTTCTTACTCCCATTTCTTTGCTGTTTTATCATTGAGAGGAAAAGAAAATGATACATAAACATGATTGGCAAGACAGAAAAAGAAAGGAAAATAAAAGTGTGATAATAGTTACATAGCCTTTCCAAATATATTATGAAGACACAGCTCAAAATTTCTTAAGCTTGATAAATTACTAACCACATGTTACTACTATAATAAGTGTCTATTAGCATGATACTTATTAAAAGCAAGCAGGAAAAGCTTGTAAACTTAACTGAAATAATAATTCTTAATTGTAATAAATAAATAATTTACACTGAAACATCTTCATTGCCAAAGAACCCATATAAATTATGGATAATTAATCTTATAGCAGCATCTTCTAATCATAATACAGTATCAGTCAATTTTTCAGTGTGGTTACTAATGGTAGCATGCAACCTTTTTTAAAATTTTTGTAAACCAT
>NC_061822.1:35990957-35993457 GCF_019202785.1 Penaeus chinensis | reverse complement strand
AGTGTCATTGTGGGTTATCATGGGTTAGTCATGAAGATAATTATTTGAATTTTGTAAATCATTATATACGGTGCGCAAGTTCATTGTTGTTGCAGGGTAGGCAGCATGCACATTTTGCAAAGTCCCATTGTTAGCAGCGGCACAGATTGTCAGTCGCACCAATTGGGTCAGCAAGGTAGTTAGGAGAATCAGTGTAGAGAAAGAGAGAGAGGGGGAATAATACAATTCAAGATTAGAAATTATTCTGTTTTTAAGGTCATTATCTAAGGAATTGAACACTTTCACATTCACAGAAGTAAAGAATTCATGATAATATTCAAGCCACTTAACAAGATACACTTTGGCATAAAGCTTTTTAAGTACAGTGCTGAATTTGTGATAGTGTGTGGCCAAATTTTATCATACGACTGAACATCTGTAGTTGCAAAAGGGTTATATAAAAATCAAACAAACAAACCAGCAATGGTTGTGCAGTTGTGAAATGTGACAAGACATTAATTTGGAGCATCAAATGTACAAACAATGAACTAATTTATTTATAAGATAAGACAAACAAAAAATTGACAACTGAATTGTATATTGAAACACATCCAAGCTAAAATCACTACATAATTCAGAATTATGTTTATGTTGTGCAACTTTTTCTACTCAGTAGACAGATGCCCAAGCTTTAGTATATTATTTGCTTCAAATATTATATACATATACATTGAATGTCAATATTCAATGGTTGTCAATATTTGTGTACGTTTTGTGAATTATATATGACCACAATTTATCTAGAATATGAATTGTAAATGTAGAATAGTTCTCTCAAAATACAAAAATGAAAAGCAATTTTTTGGTGCCTTAGTACCAGCAAAATCAATAAAAAAAATAAAAAAATAAAAAAATCATACTTTTAAAAACTCAGCTGCTAGTTCAGGCAAATGTTTTGTTAATAGAATGCTAGCAAGCAACATCTAAATATTCAAGCACATCTCTATTTTTTTCATTCATAATGGGTTAAATAAACAAACATAATTGAAAAAATATTATACAAATCACAGCCACACATGCAGAACTTGGGCCAGAAAAAGGTGGGAGAAATCCAGTATTAAAAACACATTAACATAAAAAAAAGGGGGGGGGGAACACAAAACAAAAAAAACAAACACCAAAAACAAGTGAGACTCACCGTTGCATGGTTGGGCTTTTGGGAGGCAAACCCTGGTTCAAGTATGGTGTTGTGGGGGTGGCTGGGGGGAATCCTGGCGTGATGGGACGATTTCCACCGTAACTGCTCTCTGTGTCACTCTGCCAGGCACTGTCATCTCGGCTCTGGAGATGGAAAAGCTCTGCATTATTCCCATGACCATGTGGGTTTTGAAAAGACACCTAAAGCATAACAGAGGATTGTTAATACATAAACTGAACTGAAAACCAACCAAATGTCATTACGAGAGTAACAAAAGCAAAATATGGATAAGCTTCTACTATTAACTATATGATGGTAATATATATTGACATAAAATGTTAGAAAACTCAAAAATGCAAAGTATGCATAAAATAAAAATGAATAAAAAAAAAAATATAAATAAATAAATAAACATGCTTATGAATGTACATGCATCTAAAATACAAACCTTGATGCCTATATTCATGTAATTCTCTTGTTTCATGCTTTTAAAAGGCCTTACTTTTCACTAAACTGTGCAGCTTGAAAACTTTGTGCTCTTGGCAAAGAGGTAGTAGCAGAAATATGGCAACACTAAAACAAGGAATTCCACACATATTAAGCACTACTTATTAAACAAAAACTTTCTCAAATACATTATATTCAAATCTGATATATAATACAATTTTTTTTTTTAAATCTTTGATACTTATATGTCATTCTTCTATGAAGGACCTCAAGATGTATGTTGTACCAAAGTTACTTAATGCTTATTAAGTGTATGTGTAACTACATACATAGCATAATAATTACCTAATTTTACTAGACTAAAACTTACGTTTAACAGGTTTTAATGGAGTACATTTTAACATTTGACAAAGCTCCCTTGGCAACAAGGAAAATTACTATCCTACTCTATGTTTCATGTAATAATACGCAATTAAATGCTGAAGTATCCTAGACTGACATTAATGGCATTGCCCCTATACATAAATGCTCACAGGAGTAACTACCATTTGGTAGCTAACCTGAGATGTTTGAGCCGTTAGAACTTCTCGTGACTCAGCAGTAGTGGTGACAGCAGAGGTGGTGATGACAGTGGTGGTGCTGCTTATAGGGTTGGGCGGTGAGGTAGAGGTGGGAGGGTGAGTAGGAGAGCCCAAACTGGCTAGTGTAGCACTCAGGGCATCTAGAGAGTCGAGTCCCTCCTGCAAACACCACGCAACTCATGGTTCCAAAGTCAGCATGCAATACTTGGGTGCCCACAGGAAGGCTAAAACTTTACAGGATACTTTTTACGGTCTTACAGCAAGTTTACTTCAGAAAGCATTTTATAATGATGAA
>NC_061822.1:35980957-35983457 GCF_019202785.1 Penaeus chinensis | reverse complement strand
GTGTGTGTGTGTGTGTGTGTGTGTGTGTGTGTGTGTGTGTGTGTGTCTGTGTGTGTGTGTGTGTGTGTATATGTGTGTGTGTGTATGTGTGTGTATGTATGTGTGTGTATGTATGTGTGTGTATGTATGTGTGTGTACATAAACACATGTGCGTATACACACACACATACATACACACACACATACACACACATGTGTGCCTCCTCTCTCGACTCCTTCCATTTTCCTCTTCCTCTTCCCCTTTGTGGGACGCACACTAAGGCTTTCGACAATGTCCAACTCTCCGCTCGCTGACAACACCATGAATCAGCACGGACACTGACAGCATACCAGTCAATCCGATGTCTTGTAGCATCCAAGCAAAGAGTAGTCTACGGACAACCACAAATAAGGACTTAAAAACATACAAAGCTATTGAATACATGATCAGCATTACACCAATACCCTGAAATAATTTCACAACATGCAAAAGCCCAATAGCCCTTTTTTATAGGGAGGATCAAACCCTTTTCCCAATGGACCCTTTTTTGTGGTCTCTCGGCCTTTTGGAAGGGATAACCCTTTCGCCACGGCGTATTCACTCGAAGCCTCGCCACACACACTACCACAATCCTCGGCCCAGACAAGGGTACTCGACAATGGTACATTTGGCGGTGAAAAAATCCATTCGTTGGATAACCTAACCCGCGGATCTGTTTTCTGAACGTATTTGCGCAAGGAGTTCCCCTCCCTTTCTCCCCGCCAGTTCTCTCTCTCTCTACACTGATCTCACTTTTGTTCCCCTACAACCCTTTCCCATTCCTCATCTCTCTTTCTTCTCTTCTCTTCTCTTCTCTTCTCTTCTCTTCTCTTCTCTTATCTTATCTTATCTTATCTTATCTTATCTTATCTTATCTTATCTTATCTTATCTTATCTTATCTTCTCTTCTCTTCTCTTATCTTATCTTATCTTATCTTATCTTCTCTTCTCTCTCTCTCTCTCCCGATCCCTATTCCTCTCCTTCTCACGTGCAAGGCCGTAACGAGAAGGTACATATTATCAAGTCTTTAGCAACGAAAAAAGTGTCGCCTGATAAGCATTTGGACCTTATCACGTCAGCCCAGGAATGTGGCACTCAAAGACTTATGCATTCTTTCCATGAGTGACAATCAAGGTTCCTTCCTCTTGCATGGAATGGCGGCTGGCACTTCTTTAGCGGATGCCATCCTGCAGTTTCAGAATGATGAATCAAGATCTAAAGATAGTTAGAAACTCCGCACTACATTTAATGTGCAAATCTGGGAGGATTTAATGATGAAGTAAAAATTGAAACACCAACAAAAAAGAAAGAAAATTCCAATACCAACCGACAAAAGCACATCTCAAGCCATTTCCTCATTGGCCTTAATTATACCTCTCAAGTGACATTCCAATTAATCGCGAGACTGATCAGAGCAATCGCTATAAACACTCATTTTTTTTTCTTTGTTTCTTTTCCTCGCCTGTTTCTTTTCGTGTACCCTGTCTCCAGACTTCCCTTTCCTCCCTCAGAAAAAAACAGGACTTCGGTAGCCTCGTCTCCCGCCCCTCGAGGCACTGCACTTGCTGATCGCAATTAGGATTGATGCCAGGCCGCGCCCCTGGGACCAGACTCGAGCCCCGCCAGATAAGGTTGATGAGAAGACAAAGACGCTGGATAAATACTGTGTAACGCGACACCTGCGCAGATGTTACTTCCCTTTCATTTTTGATTCTTTACGATCTTCGGTCCCTACACATACACAAGACTTACTCACGTCCTAAATCAAAAGAACATACAGAAACAGGGGCAAAAATGTCGACTCCATGCGCCCTCTGTTCTGCACGAATTTCCCTAGTCCCCTCCAGCTGCGAGGCAAGGGGCTAGAGGGCGAGCGCACCCTCTCGCCTTCCCCTCGACCTCCTCGATCGCCCGTAGTGCGCCGGTAATGACATGTCGTGGCGGCCCTCGGTATTTTCTATCACCGTAGACTTAGGGCGGGCGGAGTGGCTTCTACAGGTCGCACTTCCATCCACTCTGCTCTAACGACTTCGTTCACGACTATGCTAACGACCTGCACGCTTGTAAGACCCTCCCCTCCCCTCCCCACTCCCCTGCTGCCTTGTGCCAAATACCACATCTAATCAACTTCGCGCATAACCTTTCGCCCGAGGGAGTCCCATTTCACCGAGGCTCATAAGCCAAAGCCACCTTAGTTAATGCAAGCAGAACGACCTGCTCCGCTCTCAACGGAAGGGGTGGGGAGGCCTAAATTTCAAACCCGTTTTATCACTGCACGGGGTTTAATCAAGGCGGCCAGCGTAAATACAGATACGTGAGACCTATGACCCGCGAAGAGGAGGTGGGTGATGGAGGGGGTCGCGGCAGGGCCATGTCAACACTTCGAAACGGGCGTTCCACAGCACACTATTTTTAACGCCTCCACGCCCCTTAACAGCCCGTAATCCCCCGGGCTGACCACTTCCGGCACTGTGAGTCAC
>NC_061822.1:35963457-35965957 GCF_019202785.1 Penaeus chinensis | reverse complement strand
ACAGAGACAGGAGAGTAGTGGGCGTTACGGAAGGGGGAAAGGGCGAGAGAACAATAACAAGGGAGTTGACAGTTACGGCCTACACTTAGTTTATACTATGAGGAGGAAGGGGGGGGGGGGGAGGAGAGGAGGAGGAGGAGGAGGAGGAGGAGGAGGAGGAGGAGGAGGAGGCGGAGGAGGCGGAGGAGGAGGCGGAGGAGGAGGAGGAGGAGGAGGAGGAGGAGGAGGAGGAGAAGAAGGAGGAAGAGCAGGAGCAGGAGCAGGAGAAGGAGGAAGAAGAGGAGGAGGAGGAGGCGGTGAGTATAGGGATGGGTGTGGCGAGAGAGACTGCTCAGTTGATACAGGTACGAGGTGACGGATGATATTAATAGGCAGAGTGATAGCGAGAGCGAGCGGGAGGGAGGGAGGGAGAGAGAGAGGGAGAGAGGGAGGGAGGGAGGGAGGGAGGGAGGGAGGGAGGGAGGGAGGGAGGGAGGGAGGGAGGGAGGGAGGAAGGGAGGGAGAGAGAGAGAGAGAGAGAGAGAGAGTGAATATGAGAATAAGAGAGAGTGAGAGAGTGAGAGTGTGCGTTTGCGTGTGTGCGTGTGTATGCGCGTGGGAGGTTGTGGGTGGGTAGCGGGTATGTGTGTGTGTGGTGTTCTAATTCTTAAATTTAATATCTATCTATCTGGTACAGGCTTTTCATTTCTGTGATCTATGATTTAAAGGTAAGATGAAGAAATTAGAGGAGAAAGAGAGGCATAGAGAGAGCAAGAACTGCAAGACAGAATCACACACACACACACACACACACACACACACACACACACACACAGACACACACACACACAGACACACACACACACACACAGAGAGAGAGAGAGAGAGAGAGAGAGAGAGAGAGAGAGAGAGAGAGAGAGAGAGAGAGAGAGAGAGAGAGAGAGAGAGAGAGAGACCGAGTCTGCCTTACCCAAACAGGTTAAAGAGTCACAAGGAGAGAACGTCCGAGTGTGCATACTGAGTGCGTGTATCTGTAAGTACATATGTGCACAGAGGGCGGGTACAGAGAATTCAACGAAGGAGTGGGCGGATGAGGATACAGAGACCCCGCAGCCTACAAGTCACGTCGAAAACCTCTTAACGAAACATTTCACATACGGATGTGTGCAATACGCCGTAGTCGCCACATACATCCGGCTTTTCGTACATACACTGCCCGCATGTCCGGCGAACTTCATACAAGCAGCGAGTATCCGGTCCTTAGAGTCGGCTGTGGAAACCGAGCGAAAGCCGATGGAGCGTGACACCTGCTGCACCCTGGGCGAGCGAGCGACGCGGGACGCACCGGTCGCCGCCTTCGCCTCGTCCATTGTGTTTTACATTCTCGAGTATTATCTGATTATCTGATGTACCTCATGTTCCCATAGTTATTTTCCCAACCCCAGATCGAGTTATAATCGGTGGCTTCGGCGATATTGTGGAGCTCATCGCCGTCTAGACATCCACAAAGACGACCTTTCCCCCGCCATTCACCTACCGAGTCTACCTGCCCGCCTACAATTTACCTGAGTGCCCGGCCCTTCAGCCCACGATGAATGACCCGCCGCCATCTACCGCTCTCTGATTTCCCCCTGCTGCGTCCCTCCTCCGACCTTCCCTTAGGACACTTCCAGCGACTTTTTAAGCTTCCCTTGCCCCTCCTCCCTCCCCTTCCCTCCTCCCACATACCCGCCACACGACACCATGACAAAATCCCCGCGAAGCCATAATTGCCCCTATCCCCCCTCCTAGCCTCCACCCCCTCCTTCCCCGATGAATATCCTGGGAGGAGCACATAGAGCACAGGCAAGCGAGGCCGGGAGGGCGGCAGGAATGTCGTCTCCTCGATGGCGATCTTTTTTTACTTACTTTGTGGAGGAACAGGCATGTTTGATTTCATCAAGTTTATTGGAAGGACATTTTTCTCTTTTTTTGTTGTCAAAGTTTAAAAAAGTGTGTATTATCTTAGGCGATATATATTTTTTACTCGTTGTTTCAAATCCTACGACCGAAATCTCTGAGGACTTGCAATGGAACGGAAATACCACCACTAAGAGCACCATTTCCCCCTCCTCCCCCCTAGCCGCCCCCCACCTCCAGCGCCACCTGCCTTCTGTTCCCCGCTTTCCCTCCGGGACAAGCGCCTCCACACCTTCCACGAGACAGGTCCGGGCAGGCTTGAATATACCGGTTATGTGATCACGAGAAGGTGGGGAGGAGGAAGACTAAGGCGGGGTGTGGGGAGCCTGAGTGGGGGGGGGGGGCGAAAGGAGGGGAGGGGATTGGGGTTGAAACAGCCTCCTCCTTCTCAGCCTCAAGTGACAAGTGACAGGTGCTGCAACGCTCCAGCTCTTCAACACTCGTGAACTCTGAACTTGGGCACTCGCCGCGTGCCCTCCGACTCACGTTTTCTAACTAGGCGGTCAAAAAGGAAAACGGTAGACGTAGAAATTTAGTACAAACGCTCTTTGCAAACTAACTG
>NC_061822.1:35955957-35958457 GCF_019202785.1 Penaeus chinensis | reverse complement strand
AATAGAGATAACGAAGGGAGAGGGAGAGGGAGAGGGAGAGGGAGAGGGAGAGAGGAGAGGGAGGGAGAGAGACAGAGAAAGAGAGAAAGAGAGAGAGAGAGAGAGAGAGAGAGAGAGAGAGAGAGAGAGAGAGAGAGAGAGAGAGAGAGAGAGAGAGAGAGAGAGAGAGAGAGAGAGAGCGAGAGATGAAAGATGAAGACACCCGTCACTTAGTGGCTGCGGTCACCACCACGCGCGCCGCGCCCTCGCACCTGGCCCGTCCGTCACGCCGTCACATCGCGCGTCTGTTCCCCGGCCTTACCGTCGTCCCGTCGTCGTCCGTCTAGAATAACACTGTTCAGCCCCGCGACAGGACTGAGATATCGAGAGGTATAACCTGGTGTGCGCATCCCTTGTACACAGGGTGCAGAGGGCGTGCGGGCGTCTGCGGGCGGCTCCGACGAGACCCACGGCTTCGACGGGCGGCGTGGGCGTGGAGGACTCTCACAGAGGGCAGCGACGGGGCTTCAACATCCGGTGGGAAATGTAATAACAGGGAGAGGACGGGAGCGCACGCTTGTAACCGCCTTCTCCTTGGCACCACATATCTGGCACTGGCCCATGCCACAACTTGTGAAGTGCCTCCACCTTCGTGCCACCCTCCCCGCCACCATCCCTCACCTACGGGTCTACCTACCTACCTGACTACCCACCTACCTATCTACCTACCTGCCTACCTGCCTGCCTGCCTGCCTGCTACCTCCCTACCGATCTCTTTCTACTGATAAACAACTTCCTTTATCCAAATATATTTCCACAGCATTCCCACAACCACTAAGAGATGAATTTACTACCCGTTAATGTCCTTGCCCTCCGCCTTCATACATATCTACAAAATTATATATAAAAAAAAGGGAAATGCAATATCTCTACCTCTTCCTAACACCTACCAATCTACCCAGCCCCCATCTCATATACCTCTGCCTCCTTCTCCTTCTACCCTCTACTTCTACTGGCCTACGCCCTCGAAACCGCACGGTTCGCCCTCCCTCCCCCCCCCCCTTCCATCTCCCTACCCAAGACCGGATTTTCTTTTAAGATTACTATATATGAAGAAACTCCAGACTTCCCCCGACCCACTCCTCCCTTTCCTTTCCTCCACAAAAAGAGAAATAGGAAAAGAAAAAGAAGGAAAAAGAATATATAATTACTTAAAAATATACATTCCTCGCGGCGAATTCAAATGAAGAAGTTGGCAACTCCCGCGCGGGCAAGTTTTTGGACTGGGAAGTTCCCGGCCGAGATATGTGGGGCGCGGGTGTACGTACGCCCACGGTGTAGGTGTAACTGTAGGTGTAGGTGTAGCGGTGGGTGCTTGTCTTAGGTTTAAATCGGGAATGGGAGAGGAGGCTGATGGCGGTAAGCGCACCGACCTACAGTTGCAGCTCGCGAATCTCCGAGGCAAAACAATGCTCGACGTGAAAATAATGATAGTGAAGATAATGCGTGAACAACGTAAACTATAAATAGTCATATCAATTTACAATAACATTCGTGTGATCTTTATAAACACATTCATAACAGCACAATCAGCACCATATGAACAATGATAATAATAATAATCAAAACAACCAGAAGTTGTTACCGCAGAAGTACTCTTACTCTTATTATTCATTATTATTATCACTCATTATATATAATCATAATTTCCATTAACCATTATCAACATTACTTTTAATACTACACGTACAAGGTAATGGAATCGGCGTGATTGCGACGCGTGTATAAAGCAATTTACATACATGACTATAAATTCACACATGCGAACAAGGAAAATGGCTGAAATACTTGGACTTGTATGAAACGTTAAAATGTACTCTATTTCCTAAACCCATCATTCAGCCCCGTATGCACGCAGGGGGGAGGAGGAAGGGGAGGGGGCGGGGAGCGTGGGAGAAAGGGGAGAGGGTGGGCAAGAGAGAGAGAGAATGGAGGGGAGGGAATGAGAGATGGGATGGAGAGATGGGAAGGGGGAGGGGGAGAGGGGGAGAGTGAGGGAGGGGGGGGGGGAGGGGGAGGGGTGGGGGAGGGAGGGAGAGAGAGGGAGAGAGGGGGGGAGAGAGAGAGAGAGAGAGAGAGAGAGAGAGAGAGAGAGAGAGAGAGAGAGAGAGAGAGAGAGAGAGAGGGAGAGGGGGAGAGGGGGGGGAGGGAGGGAGGGAGAGAGAGAGAGAGAGAGAGAGAGAGAGAGAGAGAGAGAGAGAGAGAGAGAGAGAGAGAGAGAGAGAGAGAGAGAGAGAGAGAGAGAGAGGGAGGTAGAGGGAGAGGTAGAGGGAGAGGGAGAGGGAGAGAGAGAGAAACGCGCGAGGCAAGGGGAGGCGACACACCACCTCCGGCATGCAAGTCACACACGCACACCCAAGCAGAGAAAGTCCTCGGAGAAGTGCTTGCAAAACCTAGCCGCGTCTGGGACTGGTAGGACTAGCCTCCCTCGACATCCTCGCCTCCTCCTGTTGCACAAGGT
>NC_061822.1:35918457-35920957 GCF_019202785.1 Penaeus chinensis | reverse complement strand
TAGAAACAACAATTATGATGAAACAACTAACAATAATAATGATAACCGAACAAAACACAATCGAGAGCGCCAGGCCGAAGCGAGAGGCGAGCAGCGCAGCGCCTGAACGGGAGCAGGTGAGGGCGAGTGGGCGCGGGCTGCTCGTCTGACAGGTGTGAGGATCAGTTCCCTCTCGCCGCCCACGCCACCGCCCGTGACCGCGAATCTGTCAGGATTTTGGGGCGTTGTCATCTCTCTTACCACGCCTAGTAATGCGAGTTTTGTTGTTTGTAGTTGTTGTTGTCGGTTATATGTCCCCGAATAAATCGCACGTTAATAGCAAGTCTGATTTTTTTTTTTTTTTTTTTTTTTTTTTTTTTTGTGTGTGTGTGTGTGTGTGAGAGAGAGTAAGAGAGAGTAAGAGAGAGTAAGAGAGAGTAAGAGAGTAAGAGAGAGAGAGAGAGAGAGAGAGAGAGAGAGAGAGAGAGAGAGAGAGAGAGAGAGAGAGAGAGAGAGAGAGAGAGAGAGAGAGAGAGAAAGAGAGATTAAGAGAGAGAGATTAAGAGAGAGAGAGAGAGAGAGAGAGAGAGAGAGAGAGAGAGAGAGAGAGAGAGAGAGAGAGAGAGAGAGAGAGAGAGAAAGAGGAGAGAGAGAGAGAGAGAGAGAGAGAGAGAGAGAGAGAGAGAGAGGAGAGAGAGAGAGAGAGAGAGAGAGAGAGAGAGAGAGAGAGAGAGAGGGAGGGAGGGAGGGAGGGAGGGAGGGAGGGAGGGAGGGAGGGAGGGAGGGAGGGGAGGGAGGGGAGGGGAGGGGAGGGGAGGGGAGGGGAGGGGAGGGCAGGGGAGGGAGGGAGGGAGTGTAAGAGAGAGATTAAGAGTAAGAGAAAGAGTAATAGAGGGTAAGAGAGGAGTAAGAGAGAGTATGAGAAGAAGAGTCAAAGAGAAAGAGAAAGAGAACGAGAAAGAGAAAGAGAAAGAGAGAGAGAGAGAGAGATAAAATGAGACCACGTTTGGACGTACGAATGTATCTACAATGCATATATTTCAGTTCCGTCCTCCTTCTTTGACAACAATCTCCCACTTGCATCCCATTTCCTGGCCTGTGCTCTCCCTCTGCCCCTACTCCCTCGCCCCTCTCCTACCCCCCTCCCCCCCTCCTCCCGTCTCCGATGACCGGAATCAGCCAGAGGGTGACAGATCCCCAATACTCCCCTTCAATGTAAAGCCTTCAGATCTTCCTCTCGGCTCTACTTTTCTCCTCCCTTCCCTTCCCTGCATTTCCCTCCGCGTTCCTTTCTCATTTTTTTTCTTCTTTTTTTTTTTAACCCTTCGTTCCCTCTCTCCCCAATCTTCTCTCTCTCTCTTTCTCTCCCTTTTCCTATTCTTTCCATAGTCTAGCTTCTTTATCTATCGTCCTGTTCCCATCTATCCTATTCCCGGCCTTATTTTACTCTATCCTTTAAGAATTCTTCCGCGTCAGTCGCTTAAGATCTTAGACATCTGTCGCTGTGCTAATAAAAGGTGTTTGATTTAGCGAGGAATGGTTGATCATGAAATAAAGTTCATGAATAATTCAGGTCACATTCTTATTCCTTATTCTTTACGTGTCACTTATTCGCTCTCCACCTTTTCCGGTTCCATTCATTACAAACATTAAAAAAACTGGATAAACATAAAAAAAAAAAAAAAAAAAAAAAAAAAAAAAAAAAAAATCATATCTTTATTAGTTTTAAATTTCTTCTTTCCTTCACATTTTCTCTTTTTCATCGCCTCTTATCATGACTCTGCGTTCCAACACCGCGAAGAAAAAATGAACCGAGCGAACTTTTACGCAGAATGGAGGGATGTAAATCAAGACTCTAATATCCGATAAAACGCTAATACCAGATGCTGAAGCGAGCAGTTAAATAAAGCAATAATAATGAGGATAGAAAACGCCTGTCCAATATTGCGCTTGATGACGTCATGCAGCTGGACCGCGATTGGTCAATTACGAGGCTAGAAATTCGACCAATCACGACGCTTTATCGGCAGCGAGAGGAAATATCGGCAGAGGTGGAGAGTAAAGAAAAATTACGCGCGAAAAAATACAGAATGAATGATAGAAGAAAAGAATCGTGATGATCGGAAACAGAAAAAAGAGAGAAAATAAAACTGAAAAGAAAGCACCCGGGGAAAAATAGAGAAACAAAGAATCCGGAAACGAAAACATAACAAAACTGGACGAAAAAAAAGAGAAAAAAATGAATAATACGAACGAGCAGGGAAAATAGACCGTGAAAGAAAATGAATGAAAAAGAATGGAGGAATTACAGGAATACGAGGGAAAGATTTCGGCATGATAATGATTGCTGTAGTTTTGTCAGAGATAAGATGGAAACAAAGGAAACGATAAGATGACGAGAAACATGCGCCAGTTAGTGAAGGGAAATGAGAAAAGATAAATAAAATATAAGAAAAGAATATGAAGTTGGACGCAATCGTGTAAAAAAAAAAAAAAAAAAAAAAAAAAATCAATGTAAGTA
>NC_061822.1:35903457-35915957 GCF_019202785.1 Penaeus chinensis | reverse complement strand
CTCTCTCTCTCTCTCTCTCTCTCTCTCTCTCTCTCTCTCTCTCTCTCTCTCTCTCTCTCTCTCTTTATCTCTCTCTCTCTCTCTCTTTTACCTCAGCGGGATAGGAGCAGCGTGGGAGTGAGGCAGGAAACAGGACGGAAGGATGCAGCGTGACAGGAGATACAGGCAAAGGGGGGGGGGGGGGGGGGGAGACGAAAAGAAAAAGGAAAAGGAGTCAGGGGGGCAGTAACGGGGAAAAAAATATAAAAAATAATAAACAAAAGTTAATAATGATACGTAAAACAGCTGTATAAACACCGCAAAATCAAATAACAAAGTATAATAGCGCCTCGAACCAGCGCTCCCTCCTATTAGAAAAGAGCGGGGCGACCGCCTTGCAGAGAGCGCGTGGGCCAAGCGGCGTCGCAAAAACAGAAGCACACTACAAGTTTACTAACGGACCTCGGCCTACGCATCCCTCGAAACGGGTCAAGACGGGTCAGGTGCCGCCACTGCTAAGAGGCCGCGGATGGCGTCGCTAAGATGGCAGATGGCCGGGATTTTATCGCCGGTATAAAAATGTCTGGAGCGGAATCAAATAACCAAGTGTGACGTCAGCAAAGCCCCCGTTGTCTAAATGAAGAGTCTTGGCAATGGGGTGTATGAAGCAGAATTATTCATGATATCAGCTGTATTGTAACACTCATAAACGTGTGCGACGTCTCCGCAAAAGACTTTTTATCTTAATCAAGAAATCAGACTTTGCTTTTGAAAAAAAACATAAAATGAGATACTGTAACGAATACTTCAAGCCACGTTAGTCAAAGTACATCAGTTATAAATCAATTATGAAAGTAAGACACGGAATCTCATTCCGATATAAATCACCAAAGCAGTTGCAATCCGAAATTTCACTTCCCAAAATCGAGCTTTCAAATCCTGGCAGCGCGCAAAGGCATCCCGACACCGTGTGCTTACTACACCCTGGCGTCGAGATGCCCTGAGCTGCGTCGCAGGAGAAGCCAAACCCAACGACGTCTTTCACCCTCGCAGTCGGCCTCCGGTCTGTGGTGCTGATTGACCTAATATTAAGCAACAAGCGCGGGGCTGTGACCTCTCCTCGGCCCCGCACCTGCACCCGCCCTCACGCGATCGGAATGTCACTCACATACGCGACATCTGATAACAACGATTAAGCCGCGGAGGAATGCTCATTAACGGATTTAATGACAGCAATTAACCCTCACGCCCCTCGACGCCAGGAGGCTACACGTTGATAATTTAGAGGTTCGTCCCGGCAATTAGTCTCGGTTCATGTTTCAGCTCCTCGACGCGCGAATCGCGGCGACGGAGATGTAGGGTCAAGTACTCGTCATTGCTTTTTTTCCTCTCCCGACTGACTTAAAATACCAGGAAACACACGTGCCCTCAAGCCCCGGTTCTTACGCAATAAGAGTCTACATATCAGCGGAGGCCCGCGATCGAATCATCGGGAACGCAATCATCCAATCAGGAGTCGACGGGTTTGCTTTGATCGTCGCTAATTACGAGCCGCCTGATTGCATTACACGGCCCGTTAATTGCGCCAAGGACATCAACGCCTCCCAGCCCTACGCACGGCCTCCGCCACAGCGCGGAGGACGAGGCGCTCGGAAGCATCGCCACAACCCCATCGACGAAGGTTAACCACCCTATGAACTTTTCTTAACAATCGTAAAACACATGTGTGACGCCTTCGGGTAATAAGCATTTGCCCTTTTCATTCAATCGCGATTCAATTTAAGGAGAAACGAATCAACCACCTCAAACATAAGCGCGCGCATGCACATACACACAGACTCTCACACACACATATAAACACACACACACACACACACACACACACACACACACACACACACACACACACACACACACACACACACACACACACACGTAATTTAATAGTGATTCAGAATCATACTCCTACGAGCATCCCACCCTATAACCACCCGCCCGCCCTCCGGCCTTCCCTACTCAGTCACGCTTCCCAAGACGAGCGAGAGGCCATGCAAACCGCCTCTTCCAGCAGGTTCCTCCGCCTCCTGCAGCTTCTGCTCCTCCTCCACCTGCAAGCACCTGCACCACCAAGCGCCCTACTTCAGCCTGATGTCCCACATCAGGCCCTCGCGTTACAAGCTTGTCACACTGCATAAGCTCGCCTGATGAGAAGTGGGGGAAGGGGATAGGGATGGAGGTGGGGGATGGAAGAGGGTTGAAGGACGGATGTGGGTGATGGATTAGGGGAATGGGCAAGGAGAAGGGAGAAGAAATGGGGACCTAAGAAAGGGAAGATGTATGCAAATTCGTCTAACTTGCATAATACAAGACCAGCTAAGCGTGTGGGCGAGCGAAAAAAAGAGAGAAAAGTTTCCTTTTTGTGATGATGTTTCTGCTTATTTATTTACTAATATGCGAGACAACCTGAGGGGTGCGAACAAGAAAAAAAAGGAGAGTGCAGGTAAAGACACTGAAAACATGAGAAAATTTGACCAAGAAACAGGCAGGGAGGGAGGAGAGATAGGGGGAGAGCAAGAGGGAGACAGGAAGAGAGGGAGAGGAGAGAGAGATGAGAGGAGATGATAAAGATGATAGAGAAACCCACACGCGACGATGCGGTACAATGTTTGCCGAAGATGCCAGGAGGAGAGAGATGCAATTACCTTTTAATAGGATCAACCTTCGATCTCCCGCTGGCGACATCAACACATGTTACCGGAAAGCGAGAGAAGAGGGAGAAGGGAGGAGCAAAGCGAGGGGAGAGGGGATGAAGGAAAACTAGAATGGAAGGGAAGGGAAGGGAAGGAAAAGAACAAAGTAAATATGAGAAGAGAAGAAAAGAGAAACAACGGGAAGGAAGAGGAGAGGATATGACGTGAAGTTAAGTGAAGTGAAGTGAAGAGAGGAATAAAAAGGAAAGAGGAAGAGAAGTGAATTTATGATTAACAAGGGATCGGACGAAACAAAATGAGATAAAGTGAAGAAAAGGTTGAAGAAATTACAGGGTGGTTACATGGAGAAGTGCCGGAAGGGAAGATGATACATTAATCAGCGGAAAATAATGGAGGAAAATTACGTATTTCGCAAAAGAGGGAGAAGGACCCCCCCCCCAAAAAAAAAAAAAAATGGATAAGCAGGGAGAAGGAAAGCAACAGAAATGGAAGAATAAATAAGAACTAGGTACAAAAGAGAAAAAAGAATAAGAGGTGTCCATAAGGGGTACCGAAGAGATAAGAAAAAGACGTGAAGAAAACGTGAAAAAGGAGAAATGTGAGTACGTGTGTGTGTGTGTGTGTGTGTGTGTGTGTGTGTGTGTGTGTGTGTGTGTGTGTGTGTGAGAGAGAGAGAGAGAGAGAGAGAGAGATGAGAGAGAGAAGAGATGAGAGAGAGAGAGAGAGAGAGAGAGAGGAGAGAGAGAGACCGAGAGAGAAAGAGAGGAAAGAGAGAAAGATGAGGGAAAGAGAGTAGAGAGAAAAAGGAGAGATAGAAAGAAAAAAAAGAAAGAGAGAGAAAGAAAGAGAGAGAGAGAAGAAAAGAAAGAGAGAGAAAGAGAGAGAGAGAGAGAGAGGAGGAGAGAGAGAGAGAGAGAACGAGAGGAGGAGGAGAGATGAGAAGGAGAGAGAGAGGAGAGAGAGAGAGAGAAAGAGAAAGAGAAAGAGAAAGAGAAAGAGAAAGAGAAAGAGAGAGAGAGAGAGGGTGGAATACGTGTGCCCGCAGGTAATGTAAAGGAAAAAATTAACATTTGAAAAGCAAGACATGAATATGAAAAATAATACGAACCATGGATGAAACATTTAACAGAAAAGGGAAGAAAAAATAAAATAAAACAGAGAAAGAAGAACGCGACGACAGAGGCACACAGGTAAGAAAACGAAAACGAAAAAGAAGACATGAAAAATAACACCTTGGGATTGCAGGAGCTTTCGCCCGCAAGGAGAGGCGGTGCAGGCAGTCTAAGGAAAAGCGGAACAGTTAATCCGACAGGGTAAAAACTCCCACATTCCAAAGGGAGCTGAACTAGGTAGGGGGGGGGGGCAGAGGCAGGGGAAGAGAGGGGGGGGGGGCACTATGCAAATCCAGCAAGATAAGGGCGGGTGTGTGAGTAGGTAAGGTTTAACAGCCCTACTCATAGTTGAGCGGCGAGGATAAAAGATTTCGCTCTTGGAGGCAGGCGTGGCAAGGGCGATAGTCGCGTGACTCTGTTTGGGAAAGGTGCAATAATGTCGCTCTCCCTCTCGAACTCTCTCTATCTACCTTCTCTCGGTCTATCTTTGGGGCTTAGAGACTGGTCCTCTATTCAATTTTCCTTGATCTACCTGCCTCCTTCCACGTTCCAGTCCTCTCTCCCTCCTCTCCTTTCACTCCTTTCTCCTCGTCCATCCTTTCTTTCCTCGCCTCTTCTCCTTTCTATTCCTCCCTCTTTCCTTCCCTTCCTCCCTTCCTGCTTTCCCTCTTTTTTCCTCCCTCTTCCTTTCCTCCCCTCCTCTCTCTCTCCAATCCTCTACCTATTCCACCTTCTCAACTCTCTCTTCTCTCCTTTCCCTCCCCCCCCTCTCTATCCCTCCTCCATCCCTTTCCCAACCTCCTCTCCATCCTTCAATCCGTATCCCTTCCCCGCCCCCATTCCCCGCCCATCCGTCCCCAAGGGAGTTTCGCAAAGGGCGTATTCACACAAGCGCGCATCTCCCGGACCTGTTTGTGCATTAGCCCTTCGACGACACGTAATCCGCAAATGATGGCTTCCACTGGCTAATCCGTAGGACACAATTTACTCAATGCGGAAGAGAGAGGGAGAGGGAGGGAGGGAGGGAGGGAGGGAGGGAATTATCTCCGATTTCGTAAAACCTGTTGATTACCTTATCATCAGAGACGTGGGCGATCTGCATGAAGCCTTCATTCGATTTTTTTTGCCGTTTGTTTTGCTTTCGGTTTCCTTTTTCTCGTTCTCAATTTTCTTTTATCATCTCCTACCTAGTTCGTGGCGATAAGAAACTGGTAGGAATTTACACTGTTGGTCAACAATATTTTTTTCTTTCATTTTCGGAAAGTCTTAGGAAAGCTTTCTTTCCCCTTCTCCTCTCTCTCTTCTCCTCTCTTCCATCTTCTTCCTTTCCATCCCTCCCATTTTCCCTTCCTCCCCTTTATCTACCTCTTTCTCTCCCTCTCTATCTCTCTCACTCCCCCTCTCTCTTTCCCTCCCTTCCTCCCTCTCGTTCGCTGTGTGTGTATGTCTCACTCTCTCCCTGTCTCTTTTGCTCATAAATTCGCAAATGCTATCCTGGCGACCTTCAAACAACCAGCGTTTCAAAGATAACAAGAGTTAAGAGGAGAGGGGAGGACAGAGAGAAGTGGAAGAGAGACATAAAGAAGAGGACATGACGAAAGAGAAGGAGGGGGAAGAGATAGAGGAGAAGAAGGAGGAGGAGGAGGAAGAGGAGAATGGTGAATAAGAGGACTAAGAAAAGGAGGAGGAGGAGGAGACGGGGAAAGAAGAGAATTAGAGAAGGGAAATAAAGAAGATAAGGATGATAAATACGATGGTAATGTGAAGTAGTAGTAGCAGTAGAGAGACGAGGACGACGAAGACGAGAACAAACAGGATCAGACGATAAGTAAAGCGGAGAAGATCAGTCAAGAACGGTAACCCCCCCCCCCCCCTCTTCCCCCGCATCCAACTCCGGTCTCCTAATCCCATTTCGTCCGGTCAAAGCATCCTTTTGACTCGGGAGCAATTAGGCAACGCAAGTCTCACGCCAACGACACTGGCTCTCGCAAAGTTCAATTTATGCAAAGGAAGAAGCGCGCGCGAGATTGGGACAACGCTATGATGTCATACGCAAGTGTTCATAGAGGCGGTGACGTCACGCATCGGCCCCACGAGGTTCGAGGATTGCAATGACGTCAGAAGCACTCACATACATAGGGGAACTATTCATCAAGTGGATTACGAAGGTAAGTTACGGGGAAAAATACAAACTTTATAAGACAAAAAAGCAACTTCGAGCGTTTTGAACGAAACACGAAACCAACAAATAAAATTACAAAAATACATACAACAAAGATGAATGATGATACGAAAAAAGAATACTTCCAGCCAATAAAATAATAAAATGGAGGAACTAAAATACAAAATATATATAAAAAATAAAATAAAATAAAAAGGTAAACAACGCTGTGGCAACATGCAAGCGATTTTCTGCTTTGGTGGATTTTGTAATGGAATTAGCAAAGGAGAGAACGAGGCGCCACGCTCATACATTGCATTAACATGTGAACGCGACTGTACCGGCGGCATCGAAGCGGCGAAAGGGGAGAAGTAAGCTATCGTATCGAGGAAATTGCGAGGAAGAGATGGGAGGAGGTAACAAGGCGGAGAGAGGAAGAGAGGAAGAGAGGAAGAGAGGAAGAGAGGAAGAGGGAGAATGAGAAAGGAGGGAGGGAGGGAGGGAGAGAGGGAGAGAGGGAGGGAGAGAGAGAGGGAGAGAGGGAGGGAGGGAGGGGGAGAGAGAGAGAGAGAGAGAGAGAGAGAGAGAGAGAGAGAGAGAGAGAGAGAGAGAGAGAGAGAGAGAAAGAGAGAGAGAGAGAGAGAGAGAGTGAGAGAGAGAGTGAGAGTGAGAGTGAGAGTGAGAGAGAGAGAGAGAGAGAGAGAGAGAGAGAGAGAGAGAGAGAGAGAGAGAGAGAGAGAGAGAGAGAGAGAGAGAGAGAGACAGAGAGAGAGAGAGAGAGAGAGAGAGAGAGAGAGAGAGAGAGAGAGAGAGAGAGAGAGAGAGAGAGAGAGAGAGAGAGAGAGAGCGAGAGAAATTCAAACAATTTCAATTTGAAAATACTCTAATCCATTAGTTACAACTGTTATTCTAAGAAGAGGAGAGGAGAGGAGAGGAGAGGAGAGGAGAGGGGAGGAGAGAAGTGAAAAGATTGAGAGAGACCTAGATAAAAAAAAAACAAAGAGAGAGAGAAAAGAGAGAGGCAGAAGGGCTAACAGAGGAACAGGAGAAGCACAAAGAGAAGAATACTAATCCCCGAGATCATCTAAGTGACTGGCAGTGAGGTCAGGCGTGACAAGAGCGTCTGGCTGCATTAACAGTGCTACCCTTTCCCTCTCCCTCTCTCCTTTTTTTACCCTTTCTCTCCATCTCTTTCATTCTCCTTCTTTCCCATCCTCCTCTCCATCTCTTCTATTCCTCTTCTTTCTCATTCTCCCTCTCTCTCTATCTCTTCTATTTCTCTTCTTTCTCATTCTCCCTCTATCTCGTTCTCGCTCTCGCTCTCTCTGATTTTTTATCATCTCTCTTTTTACCCCCATTTTTTCGTGTTTTTTTTTTTTCCCAACTCTCACTATTTATACCTTACCCCTTCCCCATCTCTCTCTCCTTCAACCCTGTCTATTTCGCTCTCTCCCTCCCACCCTCACATTCCCTCTCTTTCTCCTCCCTCGCTCTCTTTCTCCCTTCTCTCTCTTTCTCTTCGCCTCCGCCTACCCTCCCTCCTTACCTACACCCCCCACTTCTCTCTCTTTCCTTCTTTCTCGTTCTCTCTCTCGCTCTCTTTCTCTCCCCTTTCCCTCACCCTCCCACACGATTGTTTCCGAAACCCACCAACCACTTTGCACTACTGAAACTCATTAACATACGTAACGAATGTCAACTTTTTTTTACCTTTCTTTCTTTTTTTGTTTTACATTATTGACTTTAACAAATGGATACTATAAAAAAAAAGTCAGGAACAATATCACTCAAAAAAGAAATGAGTAAATAAACATAAACCTTGCATCTTGAACGTGCACCTTGCAACATTAAGAACCAACAGCATGATGACTAAATCCCCACCGCACAAAGATCAGAAAATGTCTAAACAAATAAAGACAGGAAACAAACAAACAAATAAAATGAAAAAAAAGTAAGTACCAGGGCCAGAAGAATTTCATTCCCGCTTCATGTAAACCCGGCCGGGGGAGGGGGGGAGGGGGGAGGTGAAGGACAGAAAGAGACACTGTTTTCTCGTCCAACGCGCGGGAGACAAGAAAATGCTGAGGGTCGCTAAGGTCTTTTCTTGTACGTCTTTTACTTGGGAATGTCAACCATGAGGCTTCCAATGGACTGGGATTGTAGCCGAGTTGCGTCTAAATTTCCGATTGAAATCTATTGGGTGGAGGGAACTTTTTTTCTTGTGAGCAGCAGTAATTGCAAAATTATAATAACAATAGTAACTATAATAACAATGACAGCAGTATCAATAATACTATTAAGAAAAACAACAACAATAACAAAACAATAATAATCATAATGATAACATCAACAAAAATAACAGTATCATTATTATTACTATTACTATTATCATTACTAATAAACAGTAAATAATAATCATAAGCAATAACAATGATGCCAATCAAAATAATAGCAATAATAATAATCACAATAACAATAGGAGAACAAGACATCTATAGAATAACAATAGGAGAACAAGACATCTATAAGACTGATGATAATGCTGAAAAAAACAACAGCCTTTCGATAAAATCACAAAACCGCGACCTCGATAAACTTACAAACCACTTAAGCCAGATGTCATGAATACCACCTTCCTGATTTTTTTTTTTTTTTTACTGCACAACCACAAAGAACCGACTCATTTAACATAACACAAATAGAAAAAACTGGCCATCCGAAACAAGGAACGGCACTGTGCAACAAAATGCAACAAGAGCTCAACAAAATGGCAAGGGGGAGGAGGAGAAAAGGAGGAGGAAGAAGGGAGAGGGGAAGGGGATGAGAAGGAGAACGGGAAGGAGAACGGAAGGGGGAAGGGGAAGAAGAAAGGGATGGGGAGAAGAACGGGAATGGGAATGGGAATGGGAATTGGAGAGGGTGGGGGGGAGGAAGGAAAATGGAAAGATAATAGAAAGGAAGGGGAAGGGGAGGAAAGGAAAGATAATAGAGGAAAGGAAAGGGATGGGAGAAGTAGGAGAAGTAGGAGAAGGAGAAGAAGGAGAAGAAGAAGGAGAAGGAGAGGGCGTAGGGAACGGGGATGGGTCAGCCGTCGTTGTCCCAAGTAAAAAACGAAAAACATATGTCTGCGCTTGTACCTGAAAAAGAGATACACAGCATACAAGCGCACGGAAAATACGGGTTGTCGTTCTTCTCGCGTCTCTCTCCTTCCCTCGCCTCTCTCACTCTCTCTTTCTCCTTCTCTTCTCACCCCCTATCACACACAAACTCACACGCAAACACACAAAGACATCAAGTACGCATAAAAAACAACTCGATCACAAACAATCATCAGAACCTGCACCCTTATAAAACACCTTCAACCTTATTCCAGAGCGAAATAAAGGTGAAGCCAAGTCCCTCACCCTACTCCCTCACCCCCGTCCCGCATACCCCCCCACCCCTAGCCCTCACCCAAGTCCCTAGAGGGTTACACACACGGCTTGCATATTAAACAAGGTCGATCCGGGGCGGGATGCGCATTCTGCCTTCCAGTATATAAAAAGGGGGTTGACCAGTAGCTCGCTCGGTCGTAGTATTTAGGCCACGTTGCTCTGATTCAAGGCAAACTTCAGGCAGCGGAGGGGGCTGTTGCCATTGCTAATGCTGGCTCTGGGCGTTGCGTTTTGTCTTTTATGATAAGTTTTGTTTGTCATTCTGGCTTTGGGGTTTTGTCTCATGTTTTATTGTTGTTATTATTATCATCATTTGGTTTGGCCTTCGGTTTCGTTTTTCACTAATCGTTTTTTGTCTTGTCTAACAACGTTAGGGGAGGAATAACAATGACGGAGGATAATGACAATAATGATAAAAATATAATAATCTTGCATTTACTGTAATAATCCCCTCCACGAGCTCCCTCTTTCTAAAACCATCCAAGTTGGCTAAATTTTCCACTCTCCCCCGCTTTAGCCCGTCCCCGGCCTCTCGACAAGAACTCTACTCACAAAATCTTATATTCTCGTGTTTCTCACACCCGCTACATACATAATACAGCGCACATACATAATGCAAAATGGCTAGTGAAGAAGAGCCACACCTTTGTTTGTCTGTTTATTTGTCTCTCTCTCTCTCACTAATATTCGGTTCTCTTAAATCGCTTTCATTATCTTCCTTCTCAAGATATTATTTGCCGTGTACAGCCCTAATCGCTCATGGCTGTCATGATCTTCCTCCTTCATCATCATACTTGATCCTTGAAACGTTCAATAGATCACTTGGAATCTGCGTTTCATGTGCCAGGACCCTCCACTGTCAGTCATCTCTGTCCAGGGCCTTCGTGATACGCCATTCCGATTCGAAACTTGTCCGCTGCCACGACCTTCAACAGAAACTGTGTTCTGGAAGGCCCCCAGTGACTTAAGACTATAACCCTGTGTTTTTTAACCTGGGAGTCATCATAATCTCAAAAAAGTAGGAATTTCTCTGATTATATTTGTTATTCTCTTAAAGAGAGCATGGTCAGATAATGAGAAGATATTTATAATTTTCTTTAAAAATTGGGGGGGAATTTTATTCATAAATGCAAGGGGGGGGGGGGGCGTAGAGGGAAAATAAATTCCTTGAGGAGGAGTGATAGTAAAAGGGTTCAGAACCATTGCTCTAACCAGATTCTTTGTGTCACACCTCGAGAACTCTAACGCTCTGTCCGCATCTTCCAAGTGCCCTCAATCACAATCGATATTCAGATACACTGTCCTTTCCAAAACCCACACTCCTGCACAGTTATTTCTTTCCAACTGTTTGCACTCTCCGGCCAGGTCATCTGCTCCGTATGGTACCCACGTACTTGCCTGTCAGACCACCCCGTCCCACACTATGACCTGCCTTCGACTACGCCCACACGCACGTCCGCGAGACGACCTTACATCACGCCTACGCTGGTCACTCGCCAGATACGCTCTACTGAGCAGGTGCGCTTTACCTACACACACACACACACACACAAGTAGTAAAGGGATGTTAACAACAGGCCAACGAACCTCATTTTTTACACATGCAAGACAGCCAAACATTTACACCTAGGGACGCGACGAATGGGCTTTTCCGCCACGGGAATAACTCACGCAGACCTGGCAAAGCAAAAGTACCCTCTGGTAACGGCGGTCCCCAGACACAATGAACCAAATCCAGCTCTGAGAAACCAACTAACCAAAAGCAGAAGCAACCAAAATAACTCAAGCCAATGCAACCACGCGACCTCAGCCACAAGCAACAGTACCGAAAAGATCAGCGTCGCAGGTCAGTGAACCAAGACACGTACCAAGAATCGTCACAGCGGACCAAAGGGAATCTCGGTAAATCACCCAGTGGGCAAGATCATAAATTCCTGTGCCGCATGTTTGCCCTTACGGAGCCCTGAGCAAGCTAGTTAACCCGGCTATTATTATGCAGCAGTTATCATCTCTGCGCGTCCACTGCGTACATGGTCTCTGATCTCGACCGTCCTCTTGGCCACGCAAGCAGCAGCCGACGGGTTCTCTGGCCTTTGTCGCCTTTGTTCCTCCGTCAAGCTAGACGGGAACACTGGCAATAAATATCTACCCTTGGCAATATAAATGCGACCACGGACTATCAATTATATATAGCTGGTTTTACAAGGAAGATGAAATGAGATGAAAACTGAGTTAATTATCTTTCTTGCAAATATATTGCTGTCGGCATGTCTAAAAAAAAAAAAAAAAAAAAAAAAAGTGTTATAATAAGAACTGCAATAATAATCCACAAAATCAGAAGCCCCTCAGTACCCGCCTTCAATGACACACAAAAAGCGCACGGCTTTCCAGAGGTGAGAATTATACCCAGCCGCTAAATGGTATCGAGCCTTCATCAGTTCGGTGCCCCACAAGGAACCAGTGTGGGCGGACACCTGGAAAGAAGTGAGTTTGTAAACCTACACTTACTCAGGCATAACTCCATGGCCGTGGCTTTAAATGGCTGCATGGTTACACAGCTGTTTTTTGCCACACTGCGACTCCCTGCACTCGCCAGAACACCTGACAAGATGACCAACATGAGCGCACAATAAATCCTGGACGCCTGGCAGGACCACCGGAGATGGCGTGTGCATAAATATATGTCTTTGTAGGTATGTGTGTCTATGTTTTTTTCCTTTCTTTCTTAATCGCTTCATTTAAAAAAACAAACAAAAAAAAAAAAAACGATATCAATTATATTACCTAAGTATATTAGCACAAGTCACAATCAAAGTGCTTTCTCTTCGTTACTATTACATCCCTTTCATTCTTATTTGCTAATCATACAACCCTTCACATAACCAACCGCGAATTACATTTCCAAATATATAAAATGGGCGACTCTGTGGATGACCATATTTTCTTTAAAAAAGACGGAAGTGAGCGAAATGAGCCATAAATATATCAGGAATGACTTAACAGAAAAAAAAGAAAAAAAATGGTCCTGAAAAGGATAAAGCTGAGGGTGAGGAGCGAAGGACACGAGAGGCGTGCGCAGGACACTTTTGTATTCAAGATGCGT
>NC_061822.1:35878457-35880957 GCF_019202785.1 Penaeus chinensis | reverse complement strand
TTCAAATAACTTATTGAACGGCTTCGAATGCCGCTAATTCTCAACAATTATCCGAGCAAAGAATCGTATCGGTGGATCGCTGTGTATCAATTCCGTGAAAACAAATCCGTTTTACATACTGTCAAATTCAATAGGCCAAAAATATATTTCCATGTGTAAATTTCGGTAATCCTGAGAGAGAATGATTTGGGAGAGGGAGGGAGATATAAATATATAAATAAATATATATATAAATATAAATATATATATATAAATATATATATAAATAAATATATATCTATATATAGAGAGAGGGGGGAGAGGAAAAATGAATATATGTACGTATGTGTGTGTGTGTGTGTGTGTGTGTGTGTGTGTGTGTGTGTGTGTGTGTGTGTGTGTGTGTGTGTGTGTGTGTGTGTGTGTGTGTGTGTAAAGGTAGGGAGAGAGAGAGAGAGAGAGAGAGAGAGAGAGAGAGAGAGAGAGAGAGAGAGAGAGAGAGAGAGAGAGAGAGAGAGAGAGAGAGAGAGAGAGAGAGAGAGACTATTATATAGAGAAAGAGAGAGACAGAGATAGAGATACAGACCGAGACAGAAATAAGGACAGACTAAGCTAGAGAGAAAGAGGTAAAAAAAAATTACACACTCACAAAAAAAGAGAGAAAACGGAGAAAATGACGACCACTCAGAACAAGGAGAAACAAAGATCTAATCTGGGCACAGAAAAACAGGCAGCACACAAACACAGTGACACACATAACCCCCCCCCCCCAAAAAAAAAAGGTATAAATATAGACAGATGGATAGCCGTTTGTGCTCGAAATCCTTCCTATTTTCTAACAGAATGTCCAGTCTCTGAAAATGCAAATAGTGTATGTTCCGACGTCCGTTTAGTTTGGTAATGGCAGCGTGGATTTGGAAGCTGTAACGGAATAATCTTTCCATCTCTCTTTCCCTCTTTCTCTCTTTTTCTTTTTCGTGTCTTCTTATTCTTATTCTTTCTATGTATATTTTTCTTTCTCTCTCTTTTGATCTCTTGTTGTCCCATCTCTTCCTCTATCATTATTTTTTTTCTGCTCTATCTCTTTCTCTCTCTATCTTTAACTCTTACTTATCCGTCCTATCTCTAATTACTATCACTATTTCCTGTTCACTATTTTTTCTGTCCACTCTCTCTTTTCCGTTAATTTTTTTCAGTCCTTTCCTATGTTAATTTTATGTCCTGTCTTTATTTCCATTCCTGTTTCTATTTCCTCTTGTTCTACATAGTCTTCTTTCCTAATTCTCCTTTCCGTTCTCTCTCCTTTTTATATACTCTACCCCTCTCCCTGTTATTCTCTGTATTTTCCTATCTTCTTTCGTTTTCTCTCCTGTTTTCTCGGTTCCATACCATCTCCCTCTTCCCACCTCTGTCTAATACCATTACTTTTCCATTCTCTCTCTTTATTCTCGCATTTATCTTTACTCTCCTCTCTTCTCCCCTTTATTTACCTCGCCATGTTTACAGCTTATCCCTCTCTTTCATTTAATTAATTTTCTTAAATTTCCCTCTTCCTCCGCTAATTTCTTTTTACGTTCCCCTCTTGTTTCCTTTCTTTGCCTTTCCTATATTATTTTTTCACACATATATTTTTTGTTTTTCCTCGTTTTTCTTTTTTTTCTTTTCTTCCCTTTCCTGATTTCATTTTTCCCAGTTTTCTTATTTATTCTAAACTTATCTGCATTTCCTTTTCTTTATCCTCCCCATTTTCTTTAAATTGCTTTTATATCCTACTCCTCTATTTCTAGATTTCACTTTTAATATCTTGGTTTCCCCCGATTATCTTGCTTTCCCTTTTCTTGTCAAAATGTTATTCTTTCCCCCATTCCCCTTTCCTCCTTCCTCTCACCTATTCTCCCTTCCCATTCCCTCCTTCCCCACTCTCATTTTACCTTCCTCCCCCCCCCCCCCCCCCTTCCTCAGCACACCTCTGCATCTCTCCGTCCCTCCCCGTTCCCCTTCTCCCCCCCCCCCTCCTCCCGTCCCCTGTCCTTAAGCAGCCCAAAGGCACTCTAACAAGGACTCAAGACGGACAGCAACAAGACCAGGGGCAGCCCTTCACTCACCTTGAAATTATCCCCGTGCTTTCGAGGACAACATATGAGCCACCTCCCGCAGGTGTAAGGTGTAGGTGGCATCGTCCAGCGCCGGCGGGAAGGCCAAGGAGATGATTCGCTCCGTCACGTAAACCACGTCCATCTTGGGTCCTCCTCCAGGGGGGCCGGGGCGCTCCCCCCCGGGTCCTGGCGCCTCCCCCGCCAAGCCGCCCCCGGTGGCCCCGCCCGCCCCGGCCATCACGCGGTTCAGGCGGGCGGCGGACTGGGTCTGGAAGAGAAGGAAAAGAGAATTCAGTCGCCGAGCCAACGGAAGCAGGAGTGTCGGCTTCTAGTCATGCATCGCAACGCAGAGGTGGTCAAGCGGCGCGTCATGTCAGAAATGCAAGGATAACATTAAAAAAAAAATAATAAAATAAATAAATAAA
>NC_061822.1:35823457-35825957 GCF_019202785.1 Penaeus chinensis | reverse complement strand
CTCTCTCCTTTCCTAAATCGCTCCCCTCTTTTCTGCCCCATCTCTTCTTCCTTATCCTCTTACAGTCTTCTTCACCTCTCTCATTTTGAGCATTTTCCCTATCTTTCTCTATTATCTTCGCCATCTCCTCTTCCTTGCCCTTTTTAAAATAACTTTTATCTTCTTTCTCTCTCCCCTCTCCATTTTCTCCCTTTCCTCCTCCCTTTCATTTCCCGGCCCATTTACTCTCTCTTTCTCCCTTGACACTAAAACGTGACACAAACAGAAAACCATAAAAGAGAGAAGGGATGGGAGACAAGAATAAACATATAAACATACGAGGAACCAAAAGAAGAGAACCGATAACAAAGAACGAAAAACAGCAGGGAATAAAAGTGACTTGGGCGGATAAAAGGCGAAGAGGGAGGGAACTTGTAAAGAACAAAAGACGAAGAAGAATGAGGAAAAGAAGCAGCCGAAGAGAGAATGAATGAGGGGGAAATGCAGGCGAGGAGTGACGAGGACGTAAAACTTTAGGTATGCGAGTGTTCAGACCGTAAACTCCTCCGGGAGGACGCCACACCACGGCGCTCCTGCAGGCTGCCTGCGTGAGGAAGGAGGAGGAGAAGGAGGAGCGAGGAACTAAGGCAAATGTTTGTATATGCACACCTAAAGTGACATATGAACGCGTGCATATATCTATGCGGATATATTCGTACATACACATATACGCACATGCATATGTGTGTTTCCCATCCATCCATCTATACACAGACAGAAAGATAAGCAGATAGGGAGGAATATATATAGATTGTCACACAGGCAGACAGACAGCCGTGTTGACAGACAGACAGAGAGCCATGTCAATAAACAGACAGACAAACATCCATATAGATGAATAAAGACGTAGCTAAAGGGAGAAAAAAGAGAAGCAAATAAAAGAAACAGGGCCCGATCGGACTTCATCCATCACCGGCCTCCAGGTATCAGACGCCCTCACCATCACTCACCACACCGCCTCCTGAGAGATGAGTATGGTGACCCCAGAAGATCATTCGTCAACGAGGCACCAGTCATCACCCGGGCCGTCGCTTGAGTGACCATCGGGAGCCAATCAGGCCAGTCAGTGCCACGATCGACTGGCTCTGACCACAATCACCCACACGCCGCGAGGGAGGAAATGGCGAGAAACAGAGGAAGAGGAAGTTAAGAAGTAAATAAGAGAGGAAGTAGCGCAGTAAGAATAACTCAAGGTAGTACGGAGAAATAGAAAGTGCAGCTGATACAGAATTGAAAAGGAATAATGGAAAATAATAAATACGAGGAAATAAGAAGGGGCGTAGTACAGAGAAAAAGAAAGTGCAGATGATAAAGAATTACAAAGGAATGATGGAAAAGAATAAACACGAGGAAATAAGAAGGAGAGTAAAAATTGGAACTCGTTTATGCATATAGAAGGATACAATTAAGGAAGCAAGTGTCAAACGCATTTTAGCGACAGACACAATCAACAAATAAGCGCACTTTAAAAGCACTAACGAAAAAGAAACAAGCTTGCCGCAAAGAAAAAAAGAAAAAAAAAAAAAACACTAATAATTACATCCGAGGCTGAGGTTTCTTAGTGATAATGTTTGCCCCGCGTAGGCCTAGTCCACGAGAGCCTTCGTTTGTTTGTTTCTTTCCCGGCGCCGTCTCGCCCTGGACCTTTGCGAGGGCGCCGCGCTCTTAACGCCGACTGCCATCTACATAGCAATGCGGATGTTTACAGGGTGTAAGTAAATATAAATATTGAAATATATCAACACACACACACACACACACACACACACACACACACACACACACACACACACACACACACACACATATATATATACATATACATATATATATATACACACACACACACACACACACACACACACACACACACACACACACATATATATACATATACATATATATACATATGCATATATATATACATACATATATATATATATATATATATATATATATGTACATATATATGTATATAAGCATATATATACACACACACACACACACACACACACACACACACACACACACACACACACACACATATATATATATATATATATATATATATATATATATGCACGTGTTTGTATGTGTATGTGTATGTGTATGTGTATGTGTATGTGTATGTGTATGTGCGTGTGCGTGTGTGTGACATACAATTCTTAAATGTTTCTTTATAAAGAAATACTAATAATAAATAAAATGTTGTAATAAACTTTTAACAGGAATGCACTAAAGAACTTTAACAAACTTCCTTTTCAATACAAAGCAATATGCAATAGGTTGCATTTTCCATTAAGTTTCACAAATATATGAAAGCGAATTGTTAATTAATACTGCTACTCGGAGCTAATGGAGGATGCAGGGAAAATTAAAACAAAAACAGAACAATTTAGAAATGGTAAATGCAAACTGGAAACCGGCTCGAAAATATACAAGACAAATTGACATATTTTGA
>NC_061822.1:35803457-35818457 GCF_019202785.1 Penaeus chinensis | reverse complement strand
ATTATTTTCTTAAAATTCCAATCTATTACATATTTCTCAATCGTAGTCCCTTCATCAGCTTTAATCTATTTGTTCATCTATATATTTCCTACTTATCACTGTCCCTTCTCTAATATCTTTCATGTATTTTCCCCTATTCATCGTCATCCCTTCATTACCTTCCATCACTTGTGTCACTTCTCCATCTCTCATTTATCGCTATTCCATCTTATCCACCCCTGCTTTTACCCCATTTATCATTCATCGCCCATACCTCTTCTACTGACATATCAAGGCATTTCATCTTCTCTGCATCCACAATACATCGCACCATACTCACCATGAACAAAAGAGGCATCATAGTGTCTTAAAGTGCTTGGAAATACTCGTATTCTTTGCGTCTACAGCACTCCCCTCTTTTCAGTTTGTTTCCCTTTCCCCCCTTTTATTGGACACGTGTTATCCTATTTCATATATACATTTATCTCATATCTCGTCCTCTCCCCTCTTTCTATATCCCCTCGATTTCCCCCTCTTTGTCTCTCCTCCTTCATCCCTTTCGACGAGAGGGAGAAACAAAATGGAAGAAAAACGATAAGAAGCCCTAACGCACCCTGTAGATAAGAATAGACACACAAAAGTAAAAAGGCAAAAGCATAAAAAGAAACAAAGCAAGAGAAAACATAAAATGCAGTGTCAGCTGGGGAAGCGGTTCAGTCAGCAGTAGCAGGGACAGTCACCAGCAGCTGCATGGCAGAGCAGCAGAACCCGCTACAGACACCAATGCCTGAATTGCAACAATTTCATTACCATTAGCGATTCCCTGTCATCATTATAGCATCAATTTTGCCGTCACTGGACTTGCAATGTTGCGCTCATCAACCCTGTCATTTCTCATTGCCGTCACATGGTCCCATCATTTTCAACTTCTCCCATCTTCATTCTCTGTGTCTTTCATCGTCCTTTCCATTCCACCACTTGGACTCTTACCTTCTTTGTCGCAACCACAGTCATTATCATCACCATCATCTCATCATCACCACCCTTTGCATCACCATCACCACCCTTTGCATCACCATCATCATCACCACGCTCTACATCACCATCATCATCACCACCCTTTGCATTACCATCACCATCACCATCCTTTGCATCACCATCATCATCACCATCCTTTGCATCACCATCATCATCACCACGCTCTACATCACCATCACCATCATTACCACCCTCACCAACACCATCACACCTCCGTCTTCCCTCCTTCCTTCCTCCCGACCTCCCTCAACACCACCATCCACACTCACCGCCTCCATCGCCAAACCAAAAGCAATTTCCTTTTTTACTCCCTCACCACAACACCGACCTCCTTCCTCCCTCTCCATCATTCAGTTCCGCTTTGTCGCGACAGATGAGAATGACAGCATCAGCCCCTCTCGCGCCCGCCGACAGCGCCACAGCTATAAGCCACTTTAAATCAAGTACTGGAGCGGAGGGGCGTCTGTGCGGCTGCCTCATTACCATGGGTACTGTCATTGTTGTTATAATCATTATCATCAATATCGTTATTATTATCATTATTACCATCATCATCATCATCATCATCATTATTATTATCATTATCATTATTATTATCATTATCATCACTACCACTACTGTTATTGTTATTGTTAATATTATTATTATTATAAGTAGTAATATTACCATTTCATTATTATCAATATTACTATTACCATTACTATTATCATAACTATTCTTATTAATATTATCTTTACCATAATTTTCATTATTAGATTTATTACAATTTTAGTATCATTATTATTATCATCATTATACTTATTATCAACATCATTATCCTTATTATCAACATCATTATCATTTTTAGTATCATTATAATTCTATCATAACTATCATTACCATTATTATCATCATCAATGGTAGTACCACCATTACCATCACTATCGCCATCATCACCTTTTTTATCAATCACCATTCACACCATCATAATCATTATAAAATCACTATCATCAACATCATTATTCTATTTCCCCGATTTTTCCTTTCCTTGTAGTACCTGCACCGCCCCGGCAGGTAAAGAAAGTTTCCTAATCTTGCCAAAAATAGAACAGGAGAATAATCAAAGCCATCTGGCAATTGCATGAAAGATGGAGCAACTACCAGTGAGCGAGTGATGAGTAATTGGGTGAGAGAGTGAGTGAACGGATGGGTGAGTGAGTGATTGCGTGATTTAGGGAATGGGTACGCGAGAGAGTGAATTAATGGATTGATGGATGAGTGAGTGAGTGATTGCGTGGTTAAGTGAATGGATAAATGTAAGTGAAATAGGAGAGAGAGAGATAGAGAGAGATAGATAGAGAGAGAGAGAGAGAGAGAGAGAGAGAGAGAGAGAGAGAGAGAGAGAGAGAGAGAGAGAGAGAGAGAGAGAGAAAGGGAGAGGGGGAGGAGGGGATGAGAGAGAGATAATGAGAAAGAGAGAGAGAGAGAGAGAGAGAGAGAGAGAGAGAGAGAGAGAGAGAGAGAGAGAGAGAGAGAGAGAGAGAGAGAGAGAGAGAGAGAGAGAGAGAGAGAGAGAGAGAGAGAGAGAGAGAGAGAGAGAGAGAGAGAGAGAGAGAGAGAGAGAGAGAGAGAGAGAGAGAGAGAGAGAGAGAGAGAGAGAGAGAGAGAGAGAGAGAGAGAGAGAGAGAGAGAGAGAGAGGGGGAGGAGGGGGATGAGAGAGAGAGAATATGAGAGAGAGGAGAGAGAGAGAGAGAGAGAGAGAGAGAGAGAGAGAGAGAGAGAGAGAGAGAGAGAGAGAGAGAGAGAGAGGGAGGGAGGGAGGGAGGGAGGGAGGGAGGGAGGAGAGAGAGAGAGAGAGAGAGAGAGAGAGAGAGAGAGAGAGAGAGAGAGAGAGAGAGAGAGAGATGGAGACAAGTAGAGAGGAGGAGAAGGGGTGCAGCTGGAAAGCGGGAGAAAAAGGGAGACAGGAAAGCGAGGAAAGAAGAAAGAAAGAAAAACAAGAACATGAACAAGAATTACAGACAAAAAAAGAGAGAAAGCAAAAACAACTAAATATCGAAAACAAAATAAGAGAAGGAAAAGGAATTTGATAACGAAAGGAGAGAGAGAGAGAGATGTGAGGGAAAAGAGAGGCAGCTTCACCAGGAACAGACGCCACCGCTTTCCTGTGACCCTTGGCATATAGGCTGGACGCACGCTCTCACACGCCCCCCCCACCCCCGCGCAATCCCCCACTCCCCTCATGCTGAGCTCAATCCCTCCCGGCTCCCACTAACCCCCATCTTCCCCTCTTTTTTCCCCTCCTCTTCCTCCCCGTCAGCGCGAGAGAAGGTGAGATGGGAGAGGTACAAGGGCGGGGAAAAAGAGTTAAGCGAAAAGTAGGAAAGAGAGGAGGAGGAGAAGGAGGAGGAGGAGGAGGAGGAGGAGGAGGAGGAGGAGGAGGAGGACGAGGAGGAGGAGGACGAGGAGTAGGAGGAAGGGAAAAGTAGAAGGAGAAGAAGAAGGAAGAACAGGAGAAGGAGAAGGAGGAGAAGAAGAAGAAGAAAAAGGAAGAACAGGAGAAGGAATTGGAGCAGAAGGAGGAGGAGGTGGAAGAGGAAGGAAATGGGAGGTGGGGTGAGAAAAAGGAGGTGAGAGGAACGGTGGGGGTGGGGGGGGGGCTAGAATGAACTAAGTAAATGGCTTATGAGACCGATGGGAGTTGTGTGTTCTTCGGGAGGGGGGCGGGGTGTGTCCGGATAAGAAGGCTTGTTTGAAACGGGTGGTGCTGGAAGGGAAGGCGAAAGAGGGTTCCAGACGTGGAGGGAAGAAAGAAAAGAGAGAGGGAGAGGAGAGGAAGGGAGTGGAAATGAATGATGAGGGGAAGAAAGAGAGTGGGAATGAGAAGGAAGGAAAACAGAGAGAGAGAGAGAGAGAGAGAGAGAGAGAGAGAGAGAGAGAGAGAGAGAGAGAGAGAGAGAGAGAGAGAGAGAGAGAGAGAGAGAGAGAGAGAGAGTGGAATGGAGAGGGAGGGAAGAGAGAGGAAAAAGGGGAGAAGACAAAAAGAGAGGAAGGACTGAAAAAAGAGGAGAGTAAAAAGGAGAGAAGTACGTAATTGAAAGAAAATGGGGAAAGAGAGAAAGAAAAAAAAGGAATGAGATGGAAAGGGATAAAGTGGTAAAAGGAGAGAAACTGACAAAAATAAATAAATAAACAAATAAATAAACTGCAGTAGGAATTAAACAACCAAAACGAATAAGAGGTAAATTACAGAACGAAAAAAAACGAACAAGAACAGGGAAGGGGGCGCATGACGAAACAACAATAAAAAATAAACAGAGCGAATGTAAACACCCATAAACGATAAGCCCTTCATTCCAACCTATCCCTCTTTTTTTCCTCCATACATGTTTTTCCTCTCATCCATCTTGTCAATTAATAGCCCAATTTTAATCCACATGAACTCACATAATACGTCGATTTAATTGTCAACTGTACTTCCCTCCGGCATCCATTTCCATACATGATATCGCCATTGTGCCAAAAACTATCGCGTTATTCGATGCGTGTGTTCTTTTTTTTAGTCTTCTGTGGGAGAAGAGAGGGGTGTGTGTGTGTGTGTGTGTGTGTGTGTGTGTGTGTGTGTGTGTGTGTGTGTGTGTGTGTGTGTGTGTGTGTGTGTGTGTGTGTGTGTGTGTGTGCGCGCACGCGCGTACGTACGTATTTTCTCCGTGTCTTCTTGCGCCTGTGCGTGCAGATGTATGTCTATCTGCATAAGGGCAAGCACGACCTGCGAGTCTGGCCGTTTGCTTGCATGCCTTCCCTAACAGCATCTCTCAGCATGATCTTATCTCATCATTTGTCGCTGTTTATGTGTTTGCCTTGAGTGGTTTATCAGCGTTTATCTGCGCGCGTGTGTGGGGCTTGTGTGCCGCTTCTCCTTATGCTTGCAAGACTTTGCTTTGCGAGGGGGGGAGGGGGGGGGCTCTAAGAAAACAGAAAAGAACGAATTTCTTTGAGAGAGAATGTCGATAAAACTCATTTCTTCGAAAGCAAAGAAATACAAATTTTCGAGGCAATAATCATGGTAATAAAAAGCAAGGGAAAACAAAATGTGTTCTTTAGAAATAAAATAGTGGCTTCAATCAGAATAAAACTAAGGGGAAAAATCATATCAAAGAGGAGAGAAAGAAGGAGAAGGAGAAAGAGGACGACGAAGAACAGGAAGAAGAAAAGCGGGTAAAGAAGAAGACGAAGAAGAAGAAGAGGAATAATATGATGAAAAAGAAGAACAAGATGATGATGATGATGATGACGAAGGGAAAGGAAAAATTAAGAAAGAAAAAACTGAAGAAAATAAAAAGAAGAAAAAAAAAATCAGTGAACAAATACGCCAAAAAAAAAATAAAAAAATAAAAACTTAAAAATATACAAGCCCGGAAAAGAATCACTCTTCCCAGAGCAGAGGAGCAAAAATGACACCCAGGTTGGAGGCCCAGAAGAATGACTCCGAAAAAAAAAAGAGGTTCGTTATAGGAGGGACCCACTCAACGGAGACAAAAGGCCCCCCTCACTAACGCTATTATCAGGGCCTCGCAAGACTAAGCAAAGGGAAGCGCGTTTCTTATCTGATATCACCTCCTTGCGTCTGTTTTCCGGTAGTTCCTTTCCTGTTATCGCGACGCCAACCGCAGGATCTTCCAGTCTGGGTTTCGGGGGGCGGGGAGAGACGGGTGGGGGTGGGGGTCAAGGGGGAGGGGCGATTTGCTTCATTCTTTTATTACTTTTTTATTCTCTCTTTACGTTTTTGTCTTGTTTGTCTCTCTTTAATCTCTCTCTCTCTCTTTTCTCTCTCTCTCTCTCTCTCTCTCTCTCTCTCTCTCTCTCTCTCTCTCTCTCTCTCTCTCTCTCTCTCTCTCTCTCTCTCTCTCTCTCTCTCTCTCTCTCTCTCTCTCTCTCTCTCTCTCTCTCTCTCTCTCTCTCTCTCTCTCTCTCTCTCTCTCTTCATATATTCCTTGAGGAACCCCTTTGTTAATATATCTATCTATCTATCTTTCTATCTATCTATATCTATATCTATATCTATATCTATATATATAAATAAATAAATAAATAAATTCATTTATGAATTCATATATCTACATATTCATACACCTTGATATTTATATATCTATGTCTATATATCCATATACCTATTTATTTATGTATCTATCGATCCCTCCGTCCATCTATCCATCTATCCATCTATATATCTATCTATATATCAGCTTTCATTCTCCTCTTATTCGAATACCAATCCCTTTTATTTCAGTCTCTTGCATTTCCTGTTTTACGTCACTTCAACTTTCGCTTCAGTGTTTCCAGACAACTTTCCTTCTTTTTCCTTCCACCTCCTTTGTTTCCCTGAATCTCCTCCCCCCCCCCCTTCTCTGTCTCCCTCTCTCCCTTTCTCGCTCTCTCTTTTTCCGTTCCTTCCAGTATCTCCCTCCTTCCTTGTATCTCCTTTTATCCACATCTCTCTTCTCCCTCTCTCTCTCTCTCTCTCTCTCTCTCTCTCTCTCTCTCTCTCTCTCTCTCTCTCTCTCTCTCTCTCTCTCTCTCTCTCTCTCTCTTTCCCTCTTCCCTCTCGCTTTCTTTCTCTTCCTGATTTTCACTCTCACCCCTCTCCTTCTTCCTTCTCTCTCACTCTCCCTATTTCCCTCCCTCCTTCTTTTCTCTCCTCTCTCCCTTTCCCTTTCCCTCACACCTCTCCTTCCTTTTCCCTCCCTCCCCCTCCCTGTTCCTCTCCCGTTCCCTCCCATTTTCCCTCACCCCCTTTCTTCCTCGCTCTCCCTCTCGTATTCCCCTCCCCTTCCCCTCTTCCTTTCCCTCTCCCAGTTATCCCTCCACTCGCCCCTGGCCCCCTCTTCCTTTCTCTCTCCCAGTTACCCTTCCACTCGCCCCTGGTCCCCTACCCTTTCCCCACCTCTTCCCCTCGGTCAAGTGAACCATCCCTGCAACCTACATGCCACAGACGCCGCTCATTCCCTCTCTTTCCCTAAGCATCCTGTGCCTCCTGCATCAGCGTCCTGGACTTGACAGGTGTTTCCATGTCCCCCGCAGGAAGGTCCTAGGGATCTCCGGATCTCTTTCTCTTCCTCATTCGCTCTCTCGCTCTATCTATCTATCTACTCATTTCTATCTCTCTATCTGTCTACCTATATATCTATCTATTTCGATGTATCTGTCTGTCTCGATCTCTATTCCTCTATCTCCATCTCCTTCTCTATCTCTCCCTTACTCCATCTTCCTCATTTTCTAACTATTTCTTTCTCAATCTCCCTCCTTCTCCAACTCTCTCTTTCTCTATCTCCCTCCTTCTCCATCTCCCACCTTCTCCATATCTCTTTCTCTATCTCCCTCCTTCTCCATCTCTCTTTCTCTATCTCCCTCCTTCTCCATCTCTCTCTTTCTCCATCTCCCACCTTCTCCATCTCTCTTTCTCCCTCCTTCTCCATTTCTCTCCCTTTCCCTTAGGTCCACTCCCCCCCCCCCCCCCCCGACACTTGAACACCGATGCATACAATTATTGGCCGGCCCGGTGTTGTATTCCTAAGAGATTATTTGGTCTCTTCCTTTCCCTTCCTTTGTCTTTGTTCTATCGGTCCCTTGTTCTCCTTCTCTTACTCTCTGTTTCTATATCTCTCACTCTTTCCCGTTTTTTTTTTTTTCATTCCTATGACACATATTAGGACTTTCACCACTTAACACAATATACTTACTAAATTAATATACTTATTAAATCACAGAGTATACAAAATACACACCAAAAAAAAAAAAAAAAAAAACATACTTACATAGTCGAACACAAAGAACCCGAACAACTTACCTGAAAAGAGAAAGAAAAAAAACACAAATCAAAACAAGTAATAACACCTTAATCACAACAAGCATTAGTCGCCATCCATTCATCGAAGTGAATGAATGAATAACAACCAAACGAAGGGAAGGTTCAATGAAAGGTTTTCCCTTTATTCGAATGCTCCGGACTAGGTTTCGAACACCAAAGACACTCGCGGCGTTTAAGGGTGTCAGCCAATTAACTGCTACGGCTCAGCCTCTATTCTGTCTCTCTGTTCAACCCATCTCTGCCTGTCTGTCTGTCTGTCTCTCTCTCTCTCTCCATTTTCCTCTTACCATCTCTGTTCTTTCATACTCCTATCTCCATTCCTCCTCCATTTTCTTTCCATCTCTGTTCCTTCATACTCCTATCTTCCTTCCTTCTTCATTGTCTTCTTTTCATCACTGTTCCCTCATATTCCCATCCCCCTTCCTTCTCTATACCTCTACTCATTCCTCTATTTTCCTATCGTTCTCGGTTCTCTGTACCCTTCTTCCTCTCTACACCTTTCTTCCTCCCTCCTTTGAGCCCGCAAATCCAAATTGGGTCCTACAGGCTATTCATTTTCCTTAATTAACCCTCTTTTCCTTCCCCTACATTATTATCATTATCATCCTTGCTTATGGATTTTCATTACCCATCGACTCCCTTTCTCTATGCCGGCTCCTGCCAACATTTCGGTCTTAATAATTGCAATATAATGAATACTGCCTCGTGCTCCTCCTTCTCGTATATTTTGCTTTTCATTTCATACCAACATCATCAACGTCACCTTTATTACAACGATCAAAACAGTCTTCACTCTCTATGTTTTGTAATATAGTTTTCCTCTTTCCTTTCCACTTCGCATTCCCGTCCGTCCATACTCCTTCCCCTCTTCCATCCTCTCCATTATTCTCTCCGTCTCCTTTAGTGTCTGTACCAGCTGTTTCTGTCTCTATCTCTTTCTCAATCTCTGGCTCTTCCTCTATTTGTCTCTGCCTCTGCCTCTATCTCTCCCTCTGTCTGTCTCTCTGTTTATGTCTCAGTCTCTGCCTCTGCCTCTATCACCCTCTTCATCCCCGCCTCCTTCCCTCTTTCCCTATCTTGCCTTTAAAACGTTCGTGACCGACGCAGATAAAGAGTTGGAAGCAACGACCATTCAACAAGAGAGACACCCACAGCTAAATGTGAGAAGTGGAATAGCATACATACACATACAACCGAAAAAAGAAGACTTAAATAAAATCAAACAAATACATTTAATTTTTCTTAAACGTGCCGGTGGCGTTAAGGTCTAAGATCGCTTAACCTTATGCTCGGCGACCCCACGACACTCACGATGCTTTAGCCTGGCCTGACCGGCTTCTCTGCCTTCGCCTCTTCCCTGGGGTCGAAGCTGGGATGATCTAGCTGCTTCGAGGATTAGTATTTTTCGTGTCTCGCTTTTCATTTTTTGCTCTAGAAGGAAAGGCATCCTTACTCTCTGAGAGTTTTTTTTCTTTCCTTCCTTTCCTCATTTTTCTCTTTGCCTTTTCTCCTCCTACTCTTCCTCTTCTCCTTCTTCTTTTCTTCCTCCTCCACCTCCTTTTATTCTTCTTTTTCCTCGTCGTCCTCCTCCTCCTTTTTTACATCTCCTCCATTCACTTCCGCTTATTCTCCCTCCTCCTTCTCCTCCTTTTCCTACATCTCCGCCATTCAGTTCCGCTTATTCATGCATAAAAAAATCTGGATGTCCAAGCTGCTTTGCATAAAACGTCATGCAGCGGTCTCCTAAAAACATGCACGATAATCAGGGAATCGACAGAAGACTCGAAGGAAACATATACACTGATATAGGACAAGCAGGAAGGCCACGACTCGAACCCGAATCTCCCACGATTTCTTCCCCGGCTTCGCTCTCCTAAAGATCTTGCCGGGAGTGATCTCCAGACCGTCTTCTTCTTCCTTTCTTTTTATATTTCTTTCTCTACTTCGACTTCCAATCCACTCCAACGCCCTCCCTTCTCCCCCACGCCCTCCCCTCCTCTTCCTGTCTTTGACTCTTCTTCACTCTTCACTCTTTACCCTCCTACCCTTCCATCCTCCCTCGATATTCCTCTTTCTCTGGCTCTGTTGTCAGTTTCTGCCTGGCCCTTTCTCTCTTTCTGTCTCCTCCTCTCTGTCTCCCTCAAACTCTCCTTCTTTCCTTCTTTCCCCCAATTTCTTCCTCTCTTCCTTTCACCCTCTCCCTTGCACCGCATCCATACGCCCCACAAAAATCTATATTTAGATTTTCTCTTTACTAGTCCAACTTCCTCAATATTTTTCCTCCCTTTTTTTTTGTCTCAATGCAAGCCTTCACCCCCCCCCTCGGCCCCCTCCCCTTGCCCCTCCTACGGTCCTCCTCAACCCTCGGCCCTCCCCTAAAACACACACACCAATACCCACATCAACGGCACTCCACAAATTAAAAATCGCTGATGACAGTGGACTCGCATTCCTACTTTTCTCATCCCCGAGAAGTGGAATGCCGTGTTTTCCCCCTTCTCTTTTCGTGCTTGCTTTCTCGTAAACTTCTAAAGAGTTGAAAGAATATGATGTCAAAAAGTATGAGGTACCAGTTGTCTCTTTTTTTGTATTTTTTTGTTTTACTAAAACGCGCATCCATAAACAAATATATACACGGACACAAACATTTCCTGAGGTACAGACAAGCAGACAGGCCGGCAGACAGACGGACACACTAATACACACAAAAAAAAAAAAAAAAAACGCGCGCGCGCGCTTCGAAAACGTTCATGTATATCTTTATGAATTCTGAATAATTACAGTGTCCGCTTAAACAAACAGAATGCAACAGCTCACAAGCACTACCCTGATATCACGAAACTAAACATGAATTTAAGAGAGGACCATGCGAGCATGTCAAGGGGGAAGTGACACACACACACACACACACACACACACACACACACACACACACACACACACACACACACACACACACACACACACACACGCGCGCGCGCGCGCGCGCAGAACCGAAGAGGATCAAGAAGAGCGCGCAGTCTACAGCATATAATCCTTCATAGACAAATGTTCTCGTTGAGGCGCTGACATCTCTCCCTTTTCTTTCTCTCCTGAAGGACCGCCCAAAACTCCCTCGTTGTATGCCCCACCACCCTCCTCCTGGCTGCAAACCCTCTCTGTCATGTGTTCATGCTTTCTTAGAAGGAACGGTCGCCTCTCTCGTGCTTGCAATCCACACCAGTGATTCCTTATCTCGCAAAAATGCCTCCGGGTTGGCAAGCCCCACCGGCGACCGCCAGACACCCCAAATGTCGCGAGGCTGATCGGTAAATGTCAGGAGTTCGCCGGTTGAAGGATTCCGCTCCGTGGTGTCGTGGGATTCATCCGGCTATCCCGCCATGCGCTAAGGAACCGTGTCTTGCGCTACGAGACGTCATGAATAACTTATGTGCTTCTTTGCATACATATACGGTTTCGGGACCCATTTTTAAAGGGCACTTCACAACATACAATGTGAATAATGAACTTTCATGCCAGCGGTCAAGTGGGCATGACAAGCCCCCTGTGTGTCCAAAGTAAATTAATTTCCATGTAAATACTGCTGCACGGAAACACTGAGCACACACACAGAACGACACTTCACTGGTAAACGTAACTGCTGACGGTTTCACATTCAAATGTTCATCTTTTTTTGCTCTGCAACTTTCAAGAGGATCCATCGCACCGAAATGAAATGCGGTCGTTCAGATATTATCACCAGCACAAGGAAAAAGGGAAGAAGGAAAATGTGCATGAAAAATAACGTTCTCAAATAACAAATTAAAACATTCTAATCATAATAATAATAAAAAGAAAATGAGAGAGAACGAAAAACATCTGTCGCTTACAGATCTTTGCTCAAAGCTTCTGATCACCAGAGCACATCAAATTAAGAACAATAAAAAATGAGAAATCGCCTTCCCCCTTTGAGCACGGACCCGAGGTCGATTCCATTACCCTTTTTCTTGCTCCCGACATGCACAGGGACAAGTGCACACACGGCAACCCCCTGCCAGCACAGCACACCTGTCATCGCGTTGATTATTGGAAAGTGATGTCGTGCAGGGGCGGCACGCCTTCGGCACGCGCTCCTTGCCGACCGCGCCCGACGGTCATCGTGCTCCTCCTCCTCCTCTAGCCGAGCGTCCTTTGTGCGGCTGTCGTGTTCACGTCTGTTCATGCTCCTGTCACCTGTCCGGCGCCCCGACTTCATACACGTTCCTGTATGCTATCTGACATTTACATCATTATATATGCATCTGACAGGTGTCTGACGTTCGCGCTGGTGTATTTATATCAAAACATAACGCGCGCGGTAATGTGTCCACCTTTTTAAAAACTCCTTGGCTGAAAGCAGCGTCCATGTTTGGCGGAATTTCATTTGCGATTTCACAATTTAATCCCAAGTTTCGCTCGAATAAGTCTAACGCTCTACACATATGCAAGCTTGTTTCTACGTGATAAAAGGCCATCTAGCTGCCGTCCCGAATTACGACACGTGAATTACATATTCCCTGTGCTGAAGAGCGGTGCCATCAAGCTACGGATTAGCAGTGTTAGTGCAAATTTGCGTGTCAAGACGGTACGCGGCGACACCAAACCGCCCTCTCTCCCGCCCCGGACCCCGTCATTCGGACGCCCTTCTGTCTTTCAATTCTCATGCAGATTACAAGAACACACCTCTAACACTCTGATATTGACCTCCTGGCGTTCATGGCACCAAATATCCCGTCCAAAGTCTTTTGCATGTTCTCTTCCACCATTAGTTTTTGGTTCATAGCCTGGCATTAAAGCAAGTCTCTGACTCGAATTTTCATATTACTTTATTTCTTTCTAAAGCTCTGTGACACCAACGCACTTCAGAAACTCCCATATACCTATGTCTTTCCAAAGCTTCCATTACACACCTTTAGACACCTCTAGCTCTCTGACACAAAACGCGGTCCCAGAGCTCCCAACACGCCTCCACAAGCTCTCTGACACCAGCCATGACAACTAATTTCCCTGACACCTCGTTCCGGGCTGGCTCTCTCGACAGCTCTTATTGTCCCGACTTGTGAGCGGAGCCCCGTCGCCCGACACGGCCGCCGCCCGTAATGAAGCCTGAGTTATATTAGTCACCTCGCGACCTCCAATTATCTCATTACAAACGAACTATCACCGTGGAGGAAAAGTGATCGGAGATGGGAGAGGAAAAGAAAGAAAGGGGGAGAGGAGAGAAAGAGAAAGATGAGTACAAAAAAAAAAATTAGAGATATACATTAACAATTCTAATGAAAACAAGAAGGAATCAGATTTTATAGCAACAGCAACAATAAATATCATAATAATGCTAATAATTGATGATGATAATGATGATGATGATGATGATAATAACACTAACAATTAGAATAATAATAACATCACTAGTAATTATAATAGTAACAATAATGTCAAATAAAACAGCGACAACAATAATTATAAAATTACAAAAGTAATAATAAAAACAATAACAACACCAACAATAATGATATAATAATGACATTATCATTAATAACAACAGCAATAAGTGAAAAAGGAAGCAGTACAGACCACAGTCCCCACCCTCTTACCCTTACCCCCCCTCTTCTCACCCCCTCCCCCCACTTTGCCTCACCTCGACTCTGATACTTCAATATAAAGAAGTTTCCCCTTGAACATTTCGAGATCAAGCCTGTCCTGCCAGAAACAGGAGGGGATCTGTGAAGGCAACCGGAGGAAATATTGGTCTCGACGCTCGGTGCTGGGAGATGGGGGTTGGGGGGAGATGGGAGATGGGGTGGGGGGAGATGGGACGTGGGGTGGGGGGAGATGGGAGGTGGGGTTGGATGTGGAGGGGATGGGTAACACACAGTGGTTAGTGGTTAATAGTTGTTGTTGTTGGTGGTGGTGGTGGTAACTGTTTGTTGGTGAATCACGTCGTGGTTATCTAAGAGATCTTAGTGCTGATGGGAGTGGGTTTTGGTAGAGTGTCGTGGTTGATAGTGGTTGAAAGTGTTCGTTTGTGGTGGTAACTGTGGTTTGTGAATGATGTGGTGGTTGCCTTAGTGGTTAACAGTGGGTGTTGATGATGATAATTGTGTTTCCTGTGTTGATGGTGTTGACGTTTATTTGCCGTAGCGATAGAAGTTATTATCAGTACTCAATTGTAGCCCGTGCATGATGTGATGTATTTTCAGGCATTAGTAAATCCTGCCAATGTAACGTCCGAATACATCACGTTATCACATCAATAACGAAAACTATCGCTCGCATAGCCGGTCAATGAACAGTTGTCATTAAATCCACAGGGTCTGTTTTCTTTCAATCACTCAAGAAAGGAAAAAAGAAACCAGAAAAAATACCAAACAATAGCCTTCCAACAGCAACAGTATCAATAACAACAAACAACAACAACGATGACGACGACGACAAAAAAAAAAAAAACACACAAAAAATGAACAAAAAAACGAGATTAAAAAAGGGGAAGTTGCTACGCCCGACACCGCATGCGAGCGACTACCGATCCCCGTCTCCTACACGAACGCAAACCCGGCCTGGCACAAAAGTCCGCGGGAAGCAATTATCGGCGAGGCGGACGTGAATGAAGCGACAGGTAATCTTAAAGGTAACTTACTGATCGATGTTCCTGGGATCATTAACCTTCGCTGGGGAACACAACAAAAAATAAAAGAGAGGGAGAGGGGCAGGGAGGGAGGGAATGAGAGAAGAGAGCGAGAGAGTGATAGATTGAGAAGTAGAAAGGGGGAGAGGGGAAAGTAGGTGGGGGAAGAAGGGAGGGAGGGAGGGAGGGAGGGAGGGAGGGAGGGAGGGGGACTACTACTACTACTACTACTACTACTACTACTACTACTACTACTACTACTACTACTACTACTACTACTACTACTACTACTACTACTACTACTACTACTACTACTACTACTACTACTACTACTACTACTACTACTACTACTACTACTACTACTACTACTACTACTACTACTACTACTACTACTACTACTACTACTACTACTACTACTACTACTACTACTACTACTACTACTACTACTACTACTACTACTACTACTACTACTACTACTACTACTACTACTAC
>NC_061822.1:35775957-35798457 GCF_019202785.1 Penaeus chinensis | reverse complement strand
ATCGCTGAACTCCTCGCATCAGTATTCTTGTCATTAGCAAAAGCATTCCAATTAGGAGTCGTAACAGCAACATAAAAGCAACACCCAGCGGGGCCTCTTATCACGACCGTAAGCAAAGGGCGATCGTTTACAAAATCCATGAATGAGGCCAATCCATCCCGATCTAAACGACGTATTGCACTGTAATATTCATCAACATCTTCCTCGCCATTCCAATCACACGTTCGTTCTGCACAGCATCAGCCATCATTGCAGAGTGTTGCTCTCCATAATCCTTAACTGCAACATCACCGCCCATCGAGCATCATTATGGTTTAGTCACGCGCTCGCTACTTGTCAAACAAATAATGGAATCCAAAACGACCACCATTTTTACTCTTGATGTTTGTCAATACTGCATATCAGCGGGTAAACTACAGAGCATTACCGCCTCTTCATATGATTATTTACGAATAATAGCGTCATGAACTTTGTGGCGTTTCACTATCCACGGAGAATGAAATTGCTTTTTTTTTTTTCCTATGCGATATCAAAAAGGAAAAAAATATATATCGTTCGAGAAGTGGGGAAAGTAAAAGGATTTAAATGAGGGAAATATCAAGAACTTTCTAATGAGTGTCATTATCAGAAACTTGCTAATCACTCCTTCGACACCTTGATGAGGTCTCACCGCAGGTAAAAATATCTCGGAACGATTATTCGTATTCAAATGGCGCCAACTCGTAAAGCTTCTTTCTTTCGTGTCGTGGGTGCGAAACGAAGTGCAAGCGTGGCGTATATTCCGTAGATATCACATTAATAAAAATAATGAACTGTACCAATCAGAGGCTGCAAAAGGGTTATACAAATGAACCCCTCCCTTCCTCCTCCCCCTGCTTTATTTCCTACCAGCCTACCCCCGCCCCTCACCACCAGCTTACTTCCCTCACCTTGTCCAACCCGACTCCGTATCAGAATGCCCCTCATTCCTACACCCCCGGCCCCTGCCCCCTTGGCCACCTTTCAAGGGCCATCTGCAGCAACTTGGGCCATCAGCTACTCTCGAAACGGCGCGAGTTCCTGCCTTCGCCACCCTGACGCTCTGGCGGGGAGGCGCCGCCCGGATTCTTCGAGGCAGTCTTCGCCCGGCTAACATGGCGGCCGCAGATACTCTTTGCGACTTTGTCTATTGTTTATTCTGACTTATTTAATTTATTTGTTCATTATAAATGTGGGTGGAGATAGACTGAAGACAGATGAAAAAACAGATAGATAAAATACCAATACTGACAGATATACGACACATACACATAAGTATATATAGACAGATATACACATAAATATATATACATGCACACGTCTAGACCGAGGCTCTTACATGGCACCAACCATGGTGTTTGCTGCAATGAAGGCTTTTGATCCACATATTGCAAAGCTGTTCCCTGCAATCACCCCATTTTGGTCTTACGCAAATGTTTCGCAATGAAAAAAATCGATAACATATATCTAGTTCAGGCTTCCGTATGTAATAACCATAAACAGATCATGCTTGCAAAACTCATCAATTATTGCAACAGATCTGAGAAGGCCGTTGCGATATCTATTGGCAGATGGAAAGAAGATAATAAAAAAAATGTACATAGATGTACCTGTCCTTCCGTTCCCTGCCATTCACCCGTCTCCTCCTTCCTCCCACTGCCCTCTATTCTCATCCCTTTCCCCCAACAGTCTCACTCCCCATCCCCACCTATTTTCCCGTCCATTCTCACTCATCTTGATCTCCATCCTCAATCACTTTCCATCTCCATTATTCCCGTTTTTCCCTCCTATTCTCACCTATTTTTCTCCTTTGTTCCCTTCCATTTTCCCTTTCTATGTTCCCCCTTTCTCGTCTATTTCCCCTACATTTTTGTGCATTTCCCCTCCATTTTACCCACTTCCCCTTGACACTCTCCCTTATCCCTCGTTTTCTCCTCCATTCTCTTCACCCACTTCCTCCATTTTCCCCTTTACCCTCACCCAATCTCAAATCCATCCACACCCGTTTTTTCTTCCATCCTCACCAATTCTCCCTTCCTTCCTCACCCATTCTCACCCGTTTTCCCCTTCATTTTCGCCCATGCTTTCCTCCCACCCTCACCCCTTCTCCCCTCCTCCTCCTCCTCCATTCCAACCTGTTTTCCCCTCCGTCCTCACCCCCCCTCCCCTCCATTCCCATCTTGTCTCCCCTCCACCTTCGTAGGCATAGACAATTTTCAGAGCCCCGGGAGAGTAACAAGTTGAGAATTCCCCAACTCGCGCTTATTCCCGGTAAAATGCTGGCGACAGGCGGAGCATCCATAAGCCAGCATTCTTCCTGTGGGAACTTTACGCCGCGGAGACTACTTCATTCCCGACTGCTTGCGATAAATATGTATATATGATCACGTTTTTCTTCTCCCTTCTTCCATTTTTTCGAGATTGAAGTGTGAAGAGTTGGCGATTTTTTATTTTATTTTTATTTTGTTAGCGAAATTGTCTTCAAGTTTATTAATACCATGATGTGTTGGGCGCGTGTGCGTGTGTGAGTGAAGTGAGTGAGTGAAGTAAGTGAGCGAAGTGAGTGAGTGAAGTGAGTGAAGTGAGTGAGTGAAGTGAGTGAGTGAAGTGAGTGAGTGAGTGAGTGAGTGAGTGAGTGAGTGAGTGAGTGAGTGAGTGAGTGAGTGAAGTGAGTGAAGTGAGTGAAGTGAGTGAAGTGAGTGTGCGTGTGTATGTGTGTGTATGTGTGTGTATGGTTTATAGAGAAAGAATATCGTTCTCTGGAAACGTGACGAAAACACAGAGATAAAACAGAAATTGTAAGCACATGAACAGAGAAAGCTTAACTCTGTCATTCTGCTGTTGGAGTTTCGAAGATCACAGTGACTGAACGATCACAGAGTAGACGGATTGAAAATAATCCAACTAGTCTGTGAAACGCTAACGTCGGGAATAAGAACAACAATAAAAGCTAAAGAAAAAAAAAAATGACAGGAGGGTATCCTGAAGAGACGGGGGGGGGGGGGGGGTAACGACTCAAGAAGAATAGAAAATTAAACGCCGAAAAACAGCACGACACAAATGTGACAGGAGAGGAAAGCAGTTGTCCTCAGTCTGACGAAAATGAAAAATAAGCAGAGCAGAGCCAAAGGATGGCGGAGAAGGGGAAGTAGGGAAAAGGATTGGGGAGGGGGTGGGTAATGGGTAGGGGAAGGGCAGGGAAGGCAAGGGTAGGGGAAGAGGAATTGGGTAGGCTTAGGTACGAGAGAGGGAGCAGAATTAGGACAAGGTAAGGGAGCAGTAGATGAGTAGAGTAGAGTAGGACAGGGTAGGGTAAGGTAAGGGAGAGGAAACGGGAAGCTGATGGGGAGTGTTGAATGACTGTGTCGGCGGGCTCTAAACCAAAGGGCACGGGGTCACGCGCCGCCTGTCGCTACGGGACGCTGCTAAACGAGGGGAGAGGAATGAATAGGATGCTGCCGGGGGGGAGGCGCGAATCATAAGGCATCACAAACCAATTAAAACACTTCTCTCTTTTCCTTCTAATCACCTGTATTCAAACCCATCGTTAGGGCGTATAATAAGAGAAGCACCCACGCCCAGACACGATCCCAGCCTCCTCCTCGCAACAAACAAACCAAGAAACTAGAAACAGATCCCCGGGCTGCTCTCGACGCCAGGTGAAAGAGCGCCCCGGCACCGGCAGAGGAGACGGAGGGAAAAGGTCACACGACGGAGGACGTGGCTCGCGGCGGCAGCACGGCGATCCTCTTTCTCTTTTTTTTTTAGCTTTTTTTCCCCTTTTCTCCGTTTCTATTTTTATCTTTTTGACTTTGGGAAGGTCAAGTGAGGTCGCTTGCCTTCCTTTACGCAGCGGTTGTTCCGGCTTCCTTCTTCGGCTTTCAAGACCCGTGTTTGCGCTGAATAGTCTTTGTCTGAAGGAGTGATACGTGTCTAAGCACAGCCAGCGTAGACGCTAATATCTAGCACTAATGTAGAGATCTGGTCCTGCATCCCACTGACGGCTAAATCTCTCCCATCCATCACACGGCGGATTAGACCTTCTTATTCATCACGCTCACGGACAAATCTTCCAGTCGGCCTTATTGAAAACACCCGTCGCCTATTCACCGCCCTGGTCAATCTAGCTTTTTTCTTCGCGAGGCTTCCTTTTCTCGTTGAAAATAAAGACTTCCCAAATTGATATGGATGCACTTCATCTACACTACACGTATAATATAATTACCTTTTCCACCATACTGAAAATGTGGCCATCTCCCCGCCATCTCTAACATGAAGCCCTTCTACCCACACGAACCTCTTATCCTTATCCTTAATACTATATTTATCGTAAATGCAGGACTGCGTCATCCCAAATGCACACAGCATCACAGCTTCACCAACAGAACGGAACAGATTCTCCTTCCATCCACCTTTCCCACTCTTACCCCTCATCCCCCACCCTCCCCCACACTTCTCTACCCCCCCCCACTCACCCCAAGCCCACCCCGCCTACCAGAAAGGGTCGCCAAATCCCTATACCTATTACATCTTGCCCTCTGTGACGTAAAATCTAACTTCCTCCAACTTCCTGTCTCGTCGCGCTAACTTTTCAAATTCCTCTTTAATCAGCTCTAATATTTCTTTGCAAACTACTTTTGTAAGACTAATGCTCCGCGGCGGATACGGAGCCCCTTGAGGCAATCAGGAACAGGACTGACGGCATCCGTACTGACCCGATGCTGACCAGATACTCGGATATGTGTCGGGCGGGAATGCTGCGGGTGGAGGCAAATAGGAAGGCGTTGCCATCTTTACGGTTTTCAAAATGTCTTCTTTATTAACTGTAGTGAATTTTTTCAGCACTGATATCATCCTCGTCATCAATTTTATTTTTACTATTTTTCTTATTATTGTAATTTCTCTTATCATTATCATTATCATTATTATTATTTTTATTATCATTGTGAAAAAATACTGTTAGTAGTAATATCATACTCATTATCATTATCAACAACATCACCAACACCACACCATCATTACCACCATCACTTTCGCCACCACCACCTCCATCATCCTCACCACCACAACCTCCATCATCCTCACCACCTCCACCTCCATCACCCTCACCCTCACCTCCATCCCCTCCATCACCCTCACCACCACCACCTCCATCACCCTCACCCTCACCTCCATGCCCTCCATCACCCTCACCACCACCACCTCCATCACCCTCACCCTCACCTCCCTCCCCTCCATCACCCTCACCACCACCACCTCCATCACCCTCACCCTCACCTCCATCCCCCCCATCACCCTCACCACCACCACCTCCATCACCCTCACCCTCACCTCCATCCCCTCCATCACCCTCACCACCACCACCTCCATCACCCTCACCCTCACCTCCATCCCCCCCATCACCCTCACCACCACCACCTCCATCACCCTCACCCTCACCTCCATCCCCTCGATCACCCTCACCACCACCACCTCCATCACCCTCACCCTCACCTCCATCCCCCCCATCACCCTCACCACCACCACCTCCATCACCCTCACCCTCACCTCCATCCCCTCCATCACCCTCACCACCACCACCTCCATCACCCTCACCCTCACCTCCATCCCCTCCATCACCCTCACCACCACCACCTCCATCACCCTCACCCTCACCTCCATCCCCCCCATCACCCTCACCACCACCACCTCCATCACCCTCACCCTCACCTCCATCCCCTCCATCACCCTCACCACCACCACCTCCATCACCCTCACCCTCACCTCCATGCCCTCCCCTCCAACGGCTCCCTCTCCGCCGCGTAGCTATGACCCCGCCTTCCATTTTCGTCAAATCCCGACTAACTGTTTGCGCGAGGGGAAGGCCCTATCACAACTGCCTCTAATTTACGGAAGCCAGACCAGCCTTTTCCGCTAACGATTTTTCCGTCGTTCTATGAATCCAAGCACAATATCATCCATTTTTCCCATTATGTGGATAGTCCTCTGTCAATATTTTTTTAGTGCGTTTTTTCTGCTTTATATACATACGTACATACATATATGTGTATATATGTATATATGCACAGTATATATGTATTATGTATTATGTATGTATGTATGTATGTATGTATGTATGTATGTATGTATGTATGTATGTATGTATGTATGTATGTATGTATGTATGTATGTATGTATGCATGTATGCATGTGTATGTGTATGTGTATGTATATATATATAGATACACACACACACACACACACACACACACACACACACACACACACACACTCACCTATGACTATACATCTGTCTTATCTATCTGTTAATCTATAAAATCCCTTATGTCTTACGACACAAATGTTAGAATTGATTACTACCTTGAACACATAACTGTATCTCCAATGTAGTTCACAAATAGCAAGAATGAAAGTAAAAAAAAAAAGAAAAAAATAACGTACATTTTTTTTCCGAAACGCCCATACAAATGCCCCTCCTCCGTAAACAAATATCTTTCACAGTCATAAAACACAAAAAACGACGGCAACTTTGAACGACACGCTCACTGAAATGTTTCTGGACAAATTTTACGGTTCAAATTGCCAACGCAATCGGTTTAACTGTAATTCGATAAACAGCTTGATAGGTCACATAAAACAAGTATTAAACCTACGGATATTCACGCCTCTTTTCAATAACAGGCTTCGATCATTAATTCACTTTTTCACGAACTGCATAAAAGGGAAAAAGAGAACCCGACGACTATTTACGTTTATTAACGCCATTATGTATCACGATGACTTATGTATATATTTTAATTGTGAATCGATAATCAACTGTAAACACTGGGTATATTTACTTCATACATTATCTGGGTCAGCAGCCAAAGGAAATAAACAATTAAACGACGCAGATAAATAATATGAATCAAGTTCTCAAAATACCGACCATTCACAATCAATTAATCCTCATCTCAAACTTCATTTTTTATTCTTTTTTTTTCAATAACATCGGTCGGGTTATGCTCGTATCACTGCATTTTTTTTTTTTTTTTTTTTTTTTAATTAAGCCTGAATACATACATCCACATTTTATCACGTATTTCTTCTCTCTTCTTTTATCACACTGTAACGGTATTACAACAACTAAAGTTCATTACCACTAATCGGGATTTTTTTTTTCAACTCCTGGTTATTACCAAAGCTTAAGTTTATTACCACTGCAATGGAATATTACTGCTACTAACTTTAATGGCACGGCTCATGACTGAAACTTATTCGGAGTTGATTTCTAGATCAGAGAAGTGGCGGTGGTAAAGATGATAACGAAAATTGTCATTGCAATAAAATTATGATCTTGCTTGTACTATCAGAAACAATCAGAGGAATGATCACCATGATGATATTAGCCATAGTATCAACATCAAAGCAATATGACAAATAACCAAAATAATTGTGAGGATGAACACTACCACTAACAGATTGATATAAAATCACAAATACAACCGATTATTGATAGTGATCTGTAGAACTCAGTGTTTTGATGACCCCACCAACCGTAACATTATTATCAATAATACATTAAATAAACAGATAAAAACAACAGAAAAAATAAACACATAAAGGGACCATCGCATAAGACTTCAACTTCTTAAAACCACATCTGTCCCTCCCATGAAAAAAAAAAAAAAAAAAAAAATCAACATGATAACCTGGGTTCAACTTGGACAACAATTTCCCTCTTTCGCCGGCCTATTATCTCCATTTCCCATTTACGCTACAAGTTCTCTTTGATATGAAAGACTTAAAGATGAGACTCGTGCGCTCTGGCCAGGTAACACGGTAACAAAAAGGACGAAGCTGGGATACATGGAAGAGAGAAGAGGGAAGGACGGATCGACGGAGGGGGGAAGAGCGAGGGAGGAAGGTAGGTGGGGAGAAATGCATATATATATATATATATATATATATATATATATATATGTGTGTGTGTGTGTGTGTGTGTGTGTGTGTGTGTGTGTGTGTGTGTGTGTGTGTGTATGTGTGTGTGTGTGTGTGTGTGTGTGTGTGTGTGTGTGTGTGTGTGTGTCTCTAAGCCCTACACCGCAACCTCTTGCTTGTCTGCCGAATCGGCCGCACTTATAGTACATACGAACGCCCCCGAAAGCGAGCCCAGCATGCAGTGAGGTGTAGCGAGATCCAGGATTGTCCCTTCTCCCTGTCTGTTGCTTCCCCTTCCTTTGAAGATGGAAAGCCCTTTGGTGACGAGGGAGGGAGGACAAAATATGGGAATGGAGAAACAGAGAGACAGGAGGAGGAGGAGGAGGAGGAGGAGGAAGAGGAAGAAAGGATGGCTGGAGGACCGAAAGGAGAGGGGAAGAAAGGAAAAGGGAACAAAAAATACGAAAGGGAGAAATCAGTAAAATTAAGATATCGTTTCAAGCCCGTGATATCAAAGGCCCTGTGCAGCCTTTAGCGAGAAGGTGAGAGGGGGGGGGGGGGGAGTTCAAAACCGAGTCTATATTAATTTGAACAATTTATCATACACTAAAATATGGAGGAATATAATTGGACCAGCTCGATACCAATTCTTTATTTCTTATTCAACCTTTTAATTTTCCCTAAATGGTGGTTAATCTCCCTCCCTCTGTTACTGAGAGGTATCACTGGTCAGTTGTTACCCTTATTATTGCCATCATCATTATCCTCAAATATTTACTTTCACTATTAAGACAACTATCGCTGGTACTACTCATACCATCAGGATTATTAAATATTCTCTTGCTCTTTTTTTTTTTTTTTCTCTCTCTCTCTCTCATTACACACACACACACACACACACACACACACACTCTCTCTTTCTCTCTCTCTCTCTCTCTCTCTCTCTCTCTCTCTCTCTCTCTCTCTCTCTCTCTCTCTCTCTCTCTCTCTCTCTCTCTCTCTCTCTCTCTCTAAGTGACAGGGAGATAGTAATAAAGAAGTTGAGGAAATATATCAAAGAAGTAATAATAATAATAATATTAATAATAATAATAATAATAATAATAATAACAATAATAATATCAATAATAATAACAATAACAATAATAATAATAATAATAATAATAATAATAATAACAATAATAATAATAATAATAATAATAACAATAATAATAATACCAGCAAGAAAGAGGAGAAGAGGAAGAAGAAAAAGTAGAATAAAGAAAGACAAAAGAATACAAAGCAAGAAAGTTAAAATATCATCAGTGGATCTGGAAAAATGTTGCCCTTTAAAATACTTTAAAATTGATAAAAAACAAATAAAAGTTAAATGGCCATAATAATAAAAATGAGCGAGGAAAATGACCAAGTAATAATCATAGCAATAATAAACGTAATCACAACGACCAGGAGGGTAAATTGGAGGACGTAAATGCCCAATGGAAAACAATATGAGAGGAAATCACATAAACAAAGACAAGTTAATGATGATGATAATGATGATAATGATGATAGTAATAGTAATAACAATAATGATAATAATAATAATAATAATGATAATAATAATATTATTATTATTACCATAACAATAATAACAATAATGATAACAAATAAAAATAGGCCATTAAAACAGTGAAATGGGGTATTCGAAAACAAAAAAGTGCCATTCGATAGGAAAAGTGGGGCATTCAAGACAAAGAAGGAAAGTTATACATTAAAAAGGGGGGAGGAGGGGGAGTGAAAAAGAAAGTAGGGCATTTCTTAGAAGGAAAGTGGATCATGCAAAAGGGGGTAGGGGAAGTGAGGTCTTTAAAAGAAAAAAAAGTGGGGCATTTCTTAAAAAGGAAAGTGGGTATAAAAAAAAGTATGAGGAGAGCATAACTCAGAAAAGGAAAAAGAAGCACTCAAAAATGGGGAAACTTATTTATAAAATAAGGATAAGCAAGACAATACAAAAAGTTACAACAACAACAACAACAAAAACAACAAAATGTCCTTAGAGCTTATGAGAAAGGTATTTTAATAATTCTGATAAGCGAAGGGTTTTTGAGGGACATGGAACTCAATTAGCTTAATGTTGTTCTCGTTCTTACCACCGTCTTCGTAATCATATTCTCACTGTGAAGTAATTGCTGCAACTATACTGCCGTTTTTGGAGAAAGAAGAGAGAAAAAAAAAGATGAGTGCGTGAGTGAGGAAGGGAGAGACGGAAGTAGGGAGGGGGAAGGGAAAATGAAAAAGGGAGGAAGAGAAGGAGCAACTGAGAAAAGGAGGGAGAGAGAAAGAAAGAAGGAGGGAGAAAACGAAAGAGAGAAGGAAGGAAGGACGAAGGGAAAGAAGGAAGAGGGGATGGAGTGGAGGAAGGGAGGGAAAGAAGGAAGAGAGGGAAAGAAGGAAGAGAGGGAAAGAAGGAAGAAAGGAAGGAAAGAAGGAAGAAGGGAGAAAGAGAAGGATCGAGGGAGAGAGCGAAAGAGAGAGGGAGGGAGAAAAGGAAGGACGGAAGGAAGGAGGGAGAGGGGGAAAGAAGGAAGAAAGAATGGAGAGGAGGAAGGGAGGGAAAGAAATAAAGTAGGGAGAGAAGGAGGGAGGGAGAGAAGGAAGAAAGAAGGGAGAGTAGGAAGAATACAGGGAGAAAGGAGCGAGTTCAGAAAAAAAGGATACACTGCAGAGAGAGACATAAGTAGACAGCCAAGTTCACCGGGTATAATGACAACAGAGAACCCTAGACAGTGTCCATTATACTTACGTTTCTGCTGCTTATCGTAGGGTGCTTCTGGGTGGCTGTGGCATCATTGTTATTCTGGAAGAGAAGAGAGGACGTTATTATTGTGGGAATGAAGACATTACGAAGAGAAACTGGAACCAATAACAGGACGGCCACTTCCCCCTTCTCTCTCTCTCTCCTCTCTCTCTCTCTCTCTCTCTCTCTCTCTCTCTCTCTCTCTCTCTCTCTCTCTCTCTCTCTCTCTCTCTCTCTCTCTCTCCCTAATTCTTTCTCTCTTTCACACTTTCATTTTAATTTTCTTCCATTCCCTCTCCTTCCCTCTCATTATCTCCCCCTTTCTTTTCTCTCTTCTCTCTCTCTCTCTCTCTCTCTCTCTCTCTCTCTCTCTCTCTCTCTCTCTCTCTCTCTCTCTCTCTCTCTCTCTCTCAACCACTATCTATAAAAAAGAACAAAAACAAAATCTTCCAAACAACAAACTAGGAGAACAAACACCCTCTCCACCTCCCCCTAAAGCCCCCCCCCCCCCCCCCGAACGCCGAGAGAAAAGACTGTGGGATCTCCGAGATGTTCGGGGAGCCACGGACCGCCGCAGGAAGTGCGAAGGTCACGCGCAGCCGGGTGTCGGATCGCGGCTATCGGCTTTCGCGAAAAATCTTCAGGAATCGCGAATATCGAGTGTTATTATTTTGGGGGTAGGAGAGGAGAGGAGGGGAGAGGAGGGGAGGGGAGGGGGGAGAGGGGAGAGGATGGGAGGCGAGGGGAGAGGAGTGGAGGCGAGGGGAGGGGAGGGGAGGGGAGGAAAAGGGAGAGAAGGGGAGGGGAGGCCAGGGGAGAGGAGAGGAAGGGGAGGAGAGGGGAGGGGAGGGACAGGGAGAGAAGGGGAGGGGAGGCCAGGGGAGAGGAGAGGAGGGGAGGGGATGGGAGGGGAGGGAAAGGGAGAGAAGGGGAGGGGAGGACAGGGGAGAGGAGAGGAAGGGGAGGGGAGGGACAGGGAGAGGAGAGGAGGCGAGGGGAGGGAAAGATGCGGATTATGGTGGTGTGGAGGGGGGGTAGAGGAATGAAAAAAAAATAATGAAGAAAAAGGTGAAGATGATGGAGAAGAAGAGAAAAAGAAGAAAGAAAGAAGGAGAGAAAGATGTCGGGTATTTTTAAAGGGAGCAGGATGGTTTAGACGTAGTGAGGGTATGAGAAAATGGAGATTAGGAAGAATGTGTGCGTGTTAAATAAGAAGGATGAAAGAAGAAAATGAGTTAATCAAATAAGTCTTGTTAATATCACTGTAAGCTTAAAAAAAAAAAAAAAAAAAATAATAATAATAATAAAATGAAAAAGAAATATACGAAACTGATGGAAGAAAGAAGTAGGAAGAAAAGGAGGAGAAGAGGAGAAAGAGGAGCAAGAAGAAAAAGAAGAGAAGGAAGAAGATAAAAGAATTAAAAGAAGAAGGACGAAGATAAGAGAGGGGGAAGGGTAGGAGTAGGAGGAGGAGGAGGAGGAGGAGGAGGAGGAGGAAGAGGAGTAAGTGGCAACAAGATGACGAGGAAAAAACTTGCTGAGGGAAAAAATAAATCCAAAGAAAAGAAAAGAAAAGAAAAGATTGAGAAGCCAAACCCAAAAGAATCGGGGAAAAGAGCAGGAGAGAAGCAAGGCCACGGAGATAAGCTCCGAGGAACAAACAAGACGCTTAAAAAAGAACTGCCAACAAGAGTTTTGCAAGAATATAGAAAGATTCCCCCCCTCTCCTCTTCACTTCCCTTCCTTAACCCCCGCCCACCCCTACCCACTTAGCTTCCCCATCTCCCTTCACTCCCCCTACCCCACCCTACCCACCCCCTACCCTACCCTACCCAACCCCTCACCCCACCCTACCCACCCTTACCCTCCGGCAACTTGCATTATGACGTATGTGGGGAAATTTCGAGCGCATATCAACCTGGTCTTGAGGTAGGGCAGGTCCGCTCAGCCCTCCGCTACGAGGAGAGAGGATGAGCTCGTGCCCTTCTCTGAGGTATGACACGGGGATGAGAGGTTTGGGGAAGGAAGGAGGGGAGGGGGACAGGGGAGTGAGGTGAAGGGAGAGTGAGAGGGGGACAGAGGAGTGGGGAGAGGGAAGTGAAGCGAGGGAAGGGGAAGAGGGAGAGGAGAGTGAAAAGTGAGGTGAGGGGAAAGAGTTGAGGGGGAGAAAGGAGTTAGGTGCGGTGGGAAAGAGGGGAGAGGAGGGACAGAGGAGTGAGGTAAGAGAGAGACAAAAGGGGAGGGGAGAGAGAAGAGGGAAAGGGGGGGGAAAGGAGACAGGAGAGAGCAAAGTGGAGGAGAGAGTGAAGAGAGGATGGGAGGAACGAGTAAAGGGTTTTGGGGAGTGCATAGTTGGCTGGGAATAGGGGAATTGAATATGGGGAAGCTATTGGGAGTGGGACTAGGGGGAAGAAGGGGGGAAGAGGGAAAGGGAGGAGCCAGTAGGGGAAGGAGTGGAAGTGGCTGAATTAAGATTGAGAAAAAAGGTAAATGTAAGGGGAGAGGATGGAGAAGACGTGAAGAAGGGAAGGATGAGAGAGGGTATGAGCGCAGAACATAAGCCTAGGGGGGGGGGGCGGGGGGGACATGTTGGAGTAAAGTTTTCTGTTGTGGCAAAGTGTATATAACTACGTAATATGATGAAGATGAAGTGAAGATGAACATGACGATAAAGATGAAGATGGCAATGATGTAAAAGTAGATGAAGATGAACATGAACATGAAGATAAAAATACTGATGGAGGTGAAGGTGAAAGTGAAAGCCAAGATGATGACGCGATTTAACAAACGATGGTGAGGATAATGGCCAAAGGACTCTAATTTCTTCTCAAACTCACAATCGGATGTGAAAAAGGATAAACCCCAACTTTTATAAAGATGAGCTAATTAAAATGTCACGACACAAGGTTATAACAATAAATTTCCTCCTTTTTCTTTATCTTTGGAGCAACCGAAGTTTCAATGACGAAAAAATGGAAGAGAAGTCACAATAAACTAAAAAAATTAAATGTATATGTTTATATTGAAATAAAGATGATAATGACGATTGTATTATTAACAACGATAATAATAATGATTATAATAATCATAATAATCATAATAATCATAATAATAATCATAATAATAATAATAATGATGATGATGATAATGATAATGAAATAATAATAACAGCAACAATATAATGGTAATAATAAAAATAATAATAATAATAAAAAAAATAGTAGTAATAGTTACAATGATGATGGTGATGATCATAATAACGATGGTGGTGGTGGTGGTGGTGATGATGGTAGTAATGTTGATGATACTAATAGTAATAACAACAAAATTATGATAAAAAATAATAGTAACAATGATAATACGAGATGATACTTAATTTCCTCGTAGTAAAATACAAACAAGTGTGTGTGTGTGTGTGTGTGTGTGTGTGTGCGCGCGCGCGCGTTCAATCCTTTGTACATACAGTATATACAAGGGAATACTCACACGTATAAATTCACTAGCAAGATGCAAAATATAGACTGATTTTGTATAAATGGGTGAGAGCAATCAGTTATATCTACAAACTGATCGATATATATTTTTTTTTTATATTCAATGTGCAATGAATAAAAGAAACAGCCATGCAAATGAGCACACGTCCACATATCCCAATACACACACACACACACACACACACACACACACACACACACACACACACACACACACACTTGCACATCTAATTAAACTGTCTTGTTGACACGGTCTAATAATGAAAGTAAAGTTTGTATAACATCCATTTCCCATTATATTTTAGCTCTCGATAATGGTGAATATAAAAATCGCATTCCGTGCTACGAGTAACATGCAATCATGCAAAATATTAGCATCGCAAAAGCGCTGCAATCATGCAAAAGATAAATAGTTTGAATCTTGAATAAGAAACGGGGCGAGAGTATGCAACAGCAAGAATTAAAATCATGAACAAAGAGCATTTCGGTAGAGGATGCCACTGTAAAGATGCGCTGCGGGCACAGAGCGACGAAGGCCGACACTTCGACCTGGGACAGACGGCTAACACGGCCACCGACTCCACCTACACTACCATGGGTCAGTCATGCGCATACCGGAGGGGCGTCGCCAGGCAGGACAAGGGGTGAGGGTCAGGTCATGCGGGCACGGAGGGTGGTGTCGACGGGTCAGCCGCCGCTCCTGACCTCTTTCTCGATGTGTAATGCAGTATGCCACACGGTGAAGGCCAGGCGATGCAGAACCCCGGCGTCCATGCGGGGGTCCGAGCGTGCGCGGCGTCTGCGTTGACGTACGTTGCTGCTACCATCGGATCGCAGGGAATCCAGGGAAGATTTGCAGGAGGAGCCCAGTGAGTTCCAGGACGCCGACGGGGCCACGCGTCCTACGGGGGCCGTGCGAGGAAGCGTGGCAGGGGGTGAGTCCGGGGTGGAGCTAATGAGGGAAGGGATGGACGAGTACACGTCGTCCTCCTCTTCGGCCCGTGTTGTTTGTGGCCACGTGGGCGTCGACTGCACCATGAGCAGGTTATCTGGACTGGGGGTGGTGCTGGTCGTCCCTGGATACGATGCTCTCATTCCTGTGCCTGGGAGTATAGGGCCTCGCTCTGGAATAATGGGCGGAGGTATAGATCCTGGAGATATAAGAGGATTGTGAGGTCCTACGGGTCCCGTGGTCAGGCGAGGGGGAGGCAAGGGCGGAGGTGCATCGTCTGCCCGCCGGCGGTACCGAAGTGGGGCAGGTAGTGGCGGCTGAGGCCGTGAATACTTCGCTTCGCCGACACTTTGATAAAGCGGATCTCCGTCCGTTGTCTCTATGCTGGAGTAGATGTCGTCGCTCAGTGCCCCCTCGCTCCGTGGGCCCTCGCTGGGGTACTCCAAGCTGGAGTAAATGCCGTCATCATCGCCAGGACTCCATCGCACTGGAGGAGGGATAGGCCTCTCCCTCCGAAGAGTTTCGTACTTTGAGTCACCTTCCTTCTCTTTACTCTTAGGCAGAGCCTGATATTTGGACTCATTATCCTTTTCCTTCTCTTTCTCTTTCTTTTTTGACTTTGAATCACTTTCCTTTTCCTTTTTGCTTTTTGCCTCTCCTTCTTTATCCCTCTTCTTAGGTAACGACTGATATTTTGGCTCGCCTTTATGAGCTCTTTTGGGGAATGATTGGTATTTCGAATCTCCTTCCCTGAAAGTTCTCTTTGTAGGGGAGTGATACTTATCTCCTTTTATCCTCTTGGGGACACCCTGTAATTTCAACATTTCCTTCTCCAACTTGCGAGCCTGGAGAAGTCGGTAATTGGATTTGACGTCTTGGATCATCTCTGGAGTCACTGCCTGGTATACAGGGGCCTCGTCTGCAGGATCAGGCGACGGCGGAGGGAAGAAACTCCGTGAATCACTTGGTTTCGTCTGATAAGGTGGAGGAGGCGGTTCACATATTTTAGGTGACATCACAGTGTATGGTGGACCGTCATCATCTTCAGGCTTGACGGGAGCAGTGCAATACAAACTTTCACTTACTTTAGGTGCAATTTTTTGATACAAAGGTTCTCGCTCTGTTACCTTGGGAGCAATCATCTGATACAAAGGTTCACGATCAGCTGTTTTGGGAGATGTCTGATGGGACACCATGAACTTAGGAGGAACTGGCTGGCCATAAGTTTCAACATCACAAGCTTTTGGAGGTAAAGAAGCTCTAGTCAGCAATTCAGGGGTGTGAAGCTTAGCTGGTAAAGTTTCATACAAAGGAGCCTCGTTCTGCCTTGCGTGAGACTCTGTCACTTGCACCTTCAGGGGACCTGTCTGGTAGGTAGACTCCCCATTTCTTGTCCTTGGAGGAACCATCTGGAATCCTGGCTGAGCCTCATTAGACCTTGGTGGACCTGTATGGAATTTGGGGTCACCATTGTAAGGTTTTGGTAAATCCAGTGGAGGTTTGTTGTCCACACTAACTGGAATTGAGAAAGGTATTCTTTCTACTTCGGGTCTCCTTATTGGCATCGGCTGGAACTTGGGCTCAGTCTCAGACCGTATGGTCGGGATGGTGTGGAAAGCATAGTCTGTTCTCCTCGATGCCATGGCTGGATCACGGGGGTCGTAGCTTGGCTTTACACAAGGTATAGGCTGGAACTCATAGTCATGAGTCTTAGGTGGCATTTGCTGATATTTTGGCTCCAGATCGGGCCGACCTGCTGATACTGGTGGAGGCTGAAATTTGGGTTCAATATCAGGTCGTCTTGGTGGCAGTGGCTGATACTTTGGCTCTATATCTGGTCGTCTCTGAAGCTGTGGTGGGAAATTTGGCTCAATGTCAGGTCGTCTAGGTGGCAGAGGCTGATATTTCGGTTCAATGTCTGGCCTTGGTGGAGGCAGCGGTTGAAATTTTGGCTCTATATCAGGGCGTCTCAAAGGAGCTGGATGGTACTTGGGTTCTATATCAGGTCGCCTTGGCGGAAGTGGCTGGTATTTGGGTTCTATGTCTGGTCGTCTCTGTGGTAAGGGCTGGTATTTTGGTTCAACATCAGGTCGACCTGGTGGCATATGCTGATGGTACCTTGGTTCTATATCAGGACGTTTAGGTGGCAGTGGCTGGTACTTCGGTTCAATATCTGGCCGTTCATGTGGTAGCATTTGATACTTTGGTTCTATATCTGGCCTCGGAGGTAATGGCTGGTATTTCGGCTCTATATCTGGCCTTGGGGGTAATGGCTGGTATTTTGGTTCGAGATCTGGTCTTCCTGGTGGCAAAGGTTGATATTTGGGCTCTTGGTCTGGGCGTCTGGGTGGAAGGGGTTGATATTTAGATTCCAAATCAGGTCGGCAGTGTGGTGCAGTGTGATATTCTGGCCTAGGTGCTGGTATGGGCTGGAACTTGGGCTCTAGTTCTGGCCTAGGGGCTGGTATGGGTTGGAACTTTGCTTCTAGGTCTGGTCTGGGCGCAGGAATGGGCTGGAACTTTTGCTCTAAATCTGGCCTTGGGGCTGGTATGGGCTGGAATTTTGGCTCTAATTGTGGTCTAGGTGCTGGTGGTGGTTGATATTTCGGTTCCAGGTCTGGCCGAGGGGCTGGCAATGGTTGGTATTTGGGGTCTAGATCTGGTCTGGGTGCTGGTAATGGCTGGTACTTTGGTTCTAGTTCTGGCCTTAGGGCTGACAGAGGCTGGTACTTTGGTTCTAGTTCTGGCCGAGGGGCTGGTAGTGGCTGGTATTTTGGTTCTAGTTCTGGCCTCAAGACTGGTAGTGGCTGATACTTTGGTTCTAGTTCTGGCCTCAAGACTGGTAGTGGCTGATATTTAGGTTCAAGGTCTGGCCTTCCTATTGGAATAGGCTGAAATTTTGATTCATCATTCCTCGGATGAGGAATATAATGGTGTCTATGCTCCACATCATGCCTCACTGGTGGTATGGTCTGGTATCTTGCGCCAGGATCACACCGACGTGGAGGGAGAGGATGGTATCTTAGATCTACAGTTGGTGGTAACACTCGGTGGTATCTTTGGTCAAAATGGTCATGTCTTTTTAAAGGGACAGTTTCATATTTTGATTCTATGTCATGCCTCGGGAGGGGATGTGGTACAGAATGATACTTAGAATCATAATTATATCTTTTGTGAGGCAGTGTTTGGTATTTGGGATCGATGTCGTACCGTTTGGGCGGCAATTCCGGATACTTCGGTTCCACATCCGGTCGTTTTGGGGGAAGAATGTGGTATGTAGGTTCACCATCAATCCCTGTGGTTGGCAGAACCTGATACTTAGGATCAAAGTCATACCTCTTCGCTGCAATTTGCTGGTACTTTGGTTCAGAACCCCGTCTCTTGGGTGACATCGTTTGCTGCGGCCCTTGCATTACCTCATGTTGTTTATGTGACTGTTGCTCTCCTGAGACCTCATGTTTTATGGGCGAGATAGATGGAGCAGCATCACCTTTCTTTGGAGATGATGGCATATGACTGGGCATTGTGTCACGCCTTTTAGGCGAGAGCGGCACATGCCCATGATCTGGTCCTATGTCTCTTCTCTTGGGTGAAGATGGTATGTGACTTGGAAGGCTTTCTCGTCTCTTTGGTGATGAGGATAAGTGAGTTGAGTCTCCAACACGTCTTTTTGGCGAGGAACTCGGTGGAGGTGTAGGGTCACCATCCCGCTTCTTAGGAACAGCTGTGAACCTGGTCTCAGCACTGCTGTGCCTCTTAGGAAGGGACTGGTACTTGGGGTCACTCCTGCCAATGGCCTGATACCTCGCCTCACCTTCATGCCTTCGGGGGAGAGACCTGAATTTCGTCTCGACCTCCCTCCTTGATGATTGTCCTTTTGCGTCTCCCTCCTTTGGAGATCGTTTTGAAGACGCATCCTTGGCTGAACGACGAGGAAGAGTCTGGTAGTCTGGATCTCGACGCCGTGGTTTGCCATCACCCCCATCTCTACTACTTCGCTTTGAAGATGAGGAGGATGACTTGAGCTTCGGTTCTCCTCCAGACTGCTGAGCATCCCTGTTGGAGGAACCTTTACGGGTGAGAGAACTTACAGACAAGGGCTTGGCTTCCCCATTGTTTCCTTCACTAAGATTTCTCCGATGTGACTTGGGGAGTGATGGTGTATTGATCCCAAGTTGCTCTGCCGCAGTAGGACCCGAAGACCCTCCTTGTGGTGGTCTGGCCAGCAGGTGAAACCCTATGCCCAAACTCCGTGTGAGGTAGCCAGGTCGGTTGTGTCTCGGAAGAGAATAGAACCCTGTGGGTGGCCTGCTGGCTGCTGGTGGAGGCTGGTACACGGGCAACGACGACGGCCCGGATACAGGAGGTGCTGCTGAAGTGGGCACAGATGCGCCTCCTGAAGCAGTACTTGTCTGAGCTGTTGAGGAGTCTGTCGTTGATGTCTCCGAGGCAGTAGACGCTGGCGTCGGCACAGGCTTACTTGAACTTTTCCCATTGTTGTTATTATTGTTATTGTTGCTAGCATTGTTATTAAAAATGCTAAGTGCAGCACTTGGGAAGCCAGCAAAGCTATTCTGCCGACGGAACAGCTTTGCAACATTCCGGCGAGGAGGAGGCGCTGGTGGCTGGTTCATCACGGGTGAATTGACCTAACACAAAGCTTACAAGTGATATGAGACACTGTTGAACCTAGCTCCAAGACGACCCTGTTCTACCTAATGCTTAATAAAGATCATCAACAAACACGCAGACAGACGCACTGTTCAACACTTTTTGGACATCTAGCAGAATATCAAAAATCCAACTCGACACTTATAATTAGGGTGAACACTTAATTAATCTATAAACGATTAGATACATTTACCATCAATTAAATAGCACCTGATTTCACCTCCCAAAGAAGGTATGAAGACTAAAATACAGCTAGTGAGAGCAACGACTCGAGAGCATAACGATAGCCTTAAAATCACAAGAAGTTCCCACCTGCGAGACAGCGAAACACATTGAATGCAACACAGAGACAACCAAAACACCAAGTGGAAAAGTCGTATCTAATCTGATACATCTGTTAATTCGTGAAATCTACGATACAATCTAACCATCACATATAACCGAAAAAAAATAACAAGAGCACCGAAGATTATTTTATTAATTTATCTACCTATTTATTTATTATCAAATAATTTAACTAATACAGCTTACTGATAGAGGGTGGAAGATGGGGTGGTATGGGGCGAGGGAGTGAGATGTGGGACCTAATCAACATCTCAGAACCATGTGAATTATGTCAATTAGTTACCTTCTCAAGGTAATGAGCACACTGAATGAGCGAGTTTAATGGGAGCTCGCGAGAGGGCAACACTCCTACACGTCTAAAGTTACAACTTTCTACAACTTACAACTTACATGAAAACCAACAAGAACTCGATTGTCTTACTATTATTACAATATCTGAATAAAATGCTCTAACATGAATCAGATTGTAGTACCTTTTCGTGGCTTTATTACTATTTTAAAGCTTAAAGCTTTCTGAACTCGTTTAAAGTTAAGCTCGTTTAGGAATTAACTTATTTCAGTATCATTGAGCGAGAGTGTGTCTGAGGGTGTGAGCACAAATGAACGTGGGTTTGATATGCGACACTTGTTGTGATCTTTCTTGTCTTGCTTGTCGTCACTGTAACCCTTGACGTGTTGTTTCTTGCATGTGGCCAAAGCGGCGACTTCTTTTTTATATGCATATAAAGTATTAATGTAGAAAACAGTGAACTAACGGCTTGTCTAAGATTTCCCTTCACGCTTGTGGTATCAAAATCTACTTTAATATAACGAACTACACATTTGCCGTCCGTCGTTAGTCATGTAGTTATTTATCATAATTTTTATTTTTTACAAAGTAAGAATCGAGCTTAAAAGTGTCTACTACAAGTGCCAGTTCTACTCCATGAAAGATGCCATTACCACGTCATTGCTACGTCATCACTACTGTATTACCAGCAACACCGTCGAAAAAGGCACATTGATCCAAATCTTCTTCTTCTTTTTTTTTTTTTTTTTTTTTTTTTTTTTTTTTTTTTTTTTTTAAGGACAGCCGTAGTGTTTGACCATGTAAAGCTCACACACGCTTGGCTGCTGAGAGAGAGGAGGGAGGCTGCAGGACCACACGGACTCTCTCCTTCACTAGCTCAACTGGCCTGATACCATCCCGCTACCCAGAGCACCTCGATGCTGAGGCCGCTACCATCATCACCATCACTATCAGCACGGGAGAAACGAACGAGGTAGGAAGGTAGCGTTGCGACGGGGCCCAGAGACAGTGCCGTAGGCCATCTACTCCCATTGTATTTTCAGGGGGAACCGACGCACCACCGACGGCTGTAGAGAGACTCCAGGAGGGGAAAAAGACTCTTGGGGATATTATCAAATTTGATGGTGGTGTTGTAGGCTGCGAAGTGAGCGCACGAATCCTTCGGGGAGGTAATAGAAGACGGACTAAAAGCTTCTTGATTACTGTAGGTACTTTTCGGCGCTGAGGACTGGTGCAGCGCTCCCTCTCGTGGCTAAAGACATGACGGTGTGATGCCAGGCTTTGCTGGGGAACTGAATCAGTGGGAATCCGATGGCGGCGGCTGGACTTAAGACCACCTGCCCTTCTCTAGACCCACTGAGTGATCTCGCGGTCTGAGTGGTACTATTTCATCTCCAGGTCTGACGAGCGAGATTCCCCGGCAGATTTCCTGGAGCCAGTAGTGACACCAAATCAAGCCATTAACCTCAAGATTACTAGCATTACCTGGCCGCCGTATACACGCACACGCACTCACTTCCGGTAATAACCCCACCAATGCGAGCAAATTAACCACCTCGCAACTTTCCCTCAGCTAAATTCGTGTTCTTTCTTTCGTGTGATTTTCCTTCTTTCTCTCTCCCTCTCCCTCTATATCTTTCTCTCTCTGTCTCCTTCTTCTTCTTCTTCTTCTACTTCAGAGCGTGGGCCTTGAAGCAGCACACAGTGGGAGTAGGAAAACCTGTGTAAACATAATAATTTCCCCCTCTTCCAATATCTTCACTTCACTTTCTCACACTATAACTATTTTTTCTGTAACCCTTCACCCTTCACACTACACCCTTTATCTCCGCGAGCACTTTCCGTCGCGGGCAACAGCAAGGTCTACACTTGGGTATAGGAGGCTCATGGGCGCCCCAGGGAGAAAGAGAGGTCAATAGAAAATGTCTGAATGCCAAGGCGGGTGGCAGAGGGTCCACGCACACACTGGCACTAAGATGTCCGCGGCGGCACTGGCGAGAGGCACCAGGGAAGGGGAGGGCCAGCCGCGAAC
>NC_061822.1:35768457-35770957 GCF_019202785.1 Penaeus chinensis | reverse complement strand
TAGCCCGGAGGCTAGAGAGAGAGAGAGAGAGAGAGAGAGAGAGAGAGAGAGAGAGAGAGAGAGAGAGAGAGAGAGAGAGAGAGAGAGAGAGAGAGAGAGAGAGAGAGAGAGAGAGAGAGAGAGAGAGAGAGAGAGAGAGGACAGAGAGAGAGAGAGGCACAGAGAGAGAGAGAGGCACAGAGAGAGAGAGAGGCACAGAGAGAGAGAGAGGCACAGAGAGAGAGAGAGGCACAGAGAGAGAGAGAGGCACAGAGAGAGAGAGAGGCACAGAGAGAGAGAGAGGCACAGAGAGAGAGAGAGGCACAGAGAGAGAGAGAGGCACAGAGAGAGAGAGAGGCAGAGAGAGAGAGAGAGAGAGAGAGAGAGAGAGAGAGAGAGAGAGAGAGAGAGAGAGAGAGAGAGAGAGAGAGAGAGAGAGAGAGATGTTAAAATCTTCATTTTCCGTCTTTTTCCGTCAATCTTCATCAAGGAAAATTTACCAAAAAAGGTTGTTGCATGTCTTGTGTGTACGTGTTGTCGATTTAAAATGTTAACATCCAGAAACCAGAACATATATATATATATATATATATATATATATATATATATATATATATCTGACTTACCTTATTTTCTGTCTCGATCTGTAATAGATCAAATAATACATAACTCACACTACATCAAAAACATTCAACATGGTACTAAGTTCACACACAAGTAAAAAATCAAAATAGAATAGGTGTTAATAAAGCATAGCCCATGCTGTGTTATAATCATGCGAAAATATATCAAACAAAATAAGTACATCTTAGTTTCCCCTTTCCAATGATCCGTTTTCTTCAACAAGCAGCCGGAGCAGCCCGGCACACACCACATGCAACAAAAAGCGGGACCCACAGAGCACCACATGAAGTTGTAATCCCTGTTCTGTATTTGCTTCGCTCTCATTACACCCCTGCACGCCACCTCTTCGGGAAACACTGAAGGGAAAAGAATCGCCAACGGCCAGGCAGCGTTAGAGACGCCCTGCCATTGCCGGGGAGCTAAGATGGGGAAGGGCGGGAGAGGAGGCGTGCAGGTGTGCTTGAGCCAGCGCGCCGTCAAACGTGAACCTCCACCTTCGGCAGGCAGCTTACCGGAGCATGATGTATCCGTGCGAGGCCAACCCCTTCGCTCTCCCAAGGGGCACTTGCTTTGCTCCCCTCGCCCGTGCCTAGGGATCCTACCCCGGCAGCCGGCGATGACTCCCGCTGGGAGACCCGAGGGGATCCCCCCTGGGAAGGTGTGGGGCCAACACACCCTCCGCGCCTCAGCTGGCCGGGGCTGCCCGTCCTCGCGGGACTGGCCACTCCAGTCGCCTCGCCGGGGTCTTCCCGAGGAGGTGGCCCTCCGGCGTGACGGGTGAGGGTGGGACTGGGCTGGAGGGAAGGAGGGGCGGTGCCCCCGGGAGAGCGACGTCGGGGAGAGAGAGGAGAGCCCTGGAGAGAAGAGGGACCCCTGGGTCCGGGTCTTGCGGTTGTTGCCCGGAGCTCGTAAAAGATCTGGCGGGCGGGGTCGGTAAAGGACCGCGGGGTCTCACTCGCCGCCTCCTACAAGAACAACACTGCTAATGACTGGCCAACCACGCCCGGGCCCTGCCCATTCGTCCTCAGGGGGCGGCAGGGCAGGGCGGGCAACAACCTAACTTACAGCAATAAAGGTACATTATCTGAAATCTAGGTTCTCTTAAAATTACAAAGGACAAGAAGGCCTTACAATGCCTAAATACCTAAAGATATTCCCAAAATCCCCAAGACTTGTGCCCTGCTGTGCGACCCGTCCTGGGTCACCCGACTGACGTACGAGACGGTCTACACAAGTTTTAGCTAATCCCTCACAAGGCCCTAGAGTGTTCCTAGCAATATAGCATATCAATTAAAAATCCCTAACAATCAATAAAGGTCAAATGACCGGCAGTAAACCGTGAAAGCTCCCCTGGTGAACAACGCGAGCATGCCATCATGTACACTTTACGCTGTCAAACGCCGAAGACAAATCCATGACAGACCCTGCCACCTCCCCCCCTCCCTCCCCGAGTCTAAGTACCTTTTTCCCCTTCCTTTTCCTCCGCAGTGAGCCCAACATGACGGCTGATTGGAACGCTTATGAGATCCTCGGCAGACTGATCGGATCCCTTCAGAAGCATCCAGATCCTTCAACGGCTGGACGGCTAGATTGGCACAACACAAAGCAGGCAGCCCGGGCTAGTCCACCGCCTTTGCAAGCACGCCATTCCAGCCCCAGTGTGCTTGTCTGGGGTGGGGTGGGGGGCTACACCCTCCTGCACCCTGACGGCTTTCTCACACTTCGACACATTCGCCTTCACATTCTACACATTTCGAGTTCGTGTTCGTGACTGTCTTTCCCAAATCCCATCCCCACTACGTTTTATTTTCAGTCTGTCGATGTCTCCTTCACTTTAATATTTTCCTCCGGGATTTTCTTAACAAAGACGAATTTTATTATTTTCTGGTCGGAATGC
>NC_061822.1:35753457-35758457 GCF_019202785.1 Penaeus chinensis | reverse complement strand
TAATGATAATGATTGTAATGTGCAGATCATAATGGTGATATGATAAATACAAACAAATACACGCAATGACAACACAAAACGTAACAAAACGCTTTCATAAATTCAGGATTATTAGATAATTCAAATCTGCGAAATTTAAATGATACCCACAATATTTATTTACTGAGAGGGTCCAAGGTTTGAAACTGCATTTTGTATACGGTACGTTGTCGTTCCCTGTGACCTTCAACACTGGAGAGTCAAATAATAAATAAGAAAGAAGAAAAATATAATAAAGAAAACAGACACAAGAAGATAATACGCGCGCGAACGCACAGACACAGACACACACTCGTGTGTGTCTGTGTGTGTGTTTGTGTGCTGCCTAGCATACGTACGCACAAACATAAATATATACAAACATAGATTTCGAGATATTTATTTGGATGCAGCCTCTTCCCTTTTTTGAAAAACCTCAATATCATAAGCAGAGATGAAAAAAATGAAGAATTTCCCAATATTTTGATTATTCAGCCCCTGAAGGCCAGCAAAGCGTCGCTCGTCAAGGCTGCAAAAGACGACTTCCTGTCTTTGTACATCACAAACACGGGGAGAAGTCTCGCCAACAGTTAATCACATGCCTCACATCGACACGACAATGGTAACAATACAGACGAAAAAAAGAGAGAAAGGAAAATGTATCGTTTCGGCTCTTTATTCTTTTCCTTGTGTCTAATCAGAATAAAAATAATAATAATAATAATAATCAGAATAAAAATAATAATAATAATCAGAATAAAAATAATAATAATAATAATAATAATAATAATAATAATAATAATAATCAGAATAAAAATAATAATAATAATCAGAATAAAAATAATAATAATAATAATAATAATAATAATAATAATAATAATAATAATAATAATCAGAATAAAAATAATAATAATAATCAGAATAAAAATAATAATAATAATCAGAATAAAAATAATAATAATAATAATCAGAATAAAAATAATAATAATAATAATCAGAATAAAAATAATAATAATAATCAGAATAAAAATAATAATAATAATAATAATAATCAGAATAAAAATAATAATAATAATAATCAGAATAAAAATAATAATAATAATAATAATAATCAGAATAAAAATAATAATAATAATCAGAATAAAAATAATAATAATAATCAGAATAAAAATAATAATAATAATAATCAGAATAAAAATAATAATAATAATAATCAGAATAAAAATAATAATAATAATCAGAATAAAAATAATAATAATAATAATCAGAATAAAAATAATAATAATAATAATAATAATAATAATAATAATAATAATAATAATAATAATAATAATAATAATCAGAATAAAAATAATAATAATAATCAGAATAAAAATAATAATAATAATAATCAGAATAAAAATAATAATAATAATAATAATCAGAATAAAAATAATAATAATAATCAGAATAAAAATAATAATAATAATAATAATAATAATAATAATAATAATAATAATAATAATAATCAGAATAAAAATAATAATAATAATCAGAATAAAAATAATAATAATAATAATAATAATCAGAATAAAAATAATAATAATAATAATCAGAATAAAAATAATAATAATAATAATCAGAATAAAAATAATAATAATAATAATAATAATAATCAGAATAAAAATAATAATAATAATCAGAATAAAAATAATAATAATAATCAGAATAAAAATAATAATAATAATAATAATAATAATAATCAGAATAAAAATAATAATAATAATAATCAGAATAAAAATAATAATAATAATAATAATAATAATAATCAGAATAAAAATAATAATAATAATAATAATAATAATAATAATAATCAGAATAAAAATAATAATAATAATCAGAATAAAAATAATAATAATAATAATCAGAATAAAAATAATAATAATAATAATCAGAATAAAAATAATAATAATAATCAGAATAAAAATAATAATAATAATCAGAATAAAAATAATAATAATAATAATAATAATAATAATAATCAGAATAAAAATAATAATAATAATAATAATAATAATAATAATAATCAGAATAAAAATAATAATAATAATCAGAATAAAAATAATAATAATAATAATAATAATAATCAGAATAAAAATAATAATAATAATAATAATAATAATAATAATAATAATAATAATAATAATAATAATAATAATCAGAATAAAAATAATAATAATAATAATAATAATAATAATAATCAGAATAAAAATAATAATAATAATAATAATAATAATAATAATCAGAATAAAAATAATAATAATAATAATCAGAATAAAAATAATAATAATAATAATCAGAATAAAAATAATAATAATAATAATAATCAGAATAAAAATAATAATAATAATAATAATCAGAATAAAAATAATAATAATAATCAGAATAAAAATAATAATAATAATAATAATAATAATAATAATCAGAATAAAAATAATAATAATAATAATAATCAGAATAAAAATAATAATAATAATAATAATAATAATAATAATAATAATCAGAATAAAAATAATAATAATAATCAGAATAAAAATAATAATAATAATAATCAGAATAAAAATAATAATAATAATAATAATAATAATAATAATAATAATCAGAATAAAAATAATAATAATAATAATAATAATCAGAATAAAAATAATAATAATAATAATCAGAATAAAAATAATAATAATAATAATCAGAATAAAAATAATAATAATAATCAGAATAAAAATAATAATAATAATAATCAGAATAAAAATAATAATAATAATAATAATCAGAATAAAAATAATAATAATAATAATAATCAGAATAAAAATAATAATAATAATAATAATAATAATCAGAATAAAAATAATAATAATAATAATAATAATAATAATAATCAGAATAAAAATAATAATAATAATCAGAATAAAAATAATAATAATAATAATAATAATCAGAATAAAAATAATAATAATAATCAGAATAAAAATAATAATAATAATAATAATAATAATAATAATAATAAAAATAATAATAATAATAATAATAACAAAAAATAAAGGTTACTATCACTGAAACTACTACTACTACTACTCTAATAATATAATAATAATCAGAATAAAAATAATAATGATAGCACAATATTAAAGGCAACGAAAGCCCCACAGCAAATAAACGACTAAAGAGACGAAACCCAAGATCGCCGGCAGAAGTGTCGTGGTCATGTCATCCCGTCACCAACCCCGTGGCTGCCTAACTCAACGTCTTCTGCATTCATCGGCGACAAAACCCCGCCATCATTAGTACCGATAAAGCGTCCGCGTCGCCCACTTCTCCATTACGAATCAACAGATATTCAAAATCGCTGAACGCAAGACATACGGAAAAGACCAGTCGGGGCAAAGACGTGAATTATTCATGGCCGTCTGACAAACAGTGCTATGAACTTGCCATCAAGTTCTAAGGGCTGGATTGCATACTGAAGGATGTTGCACCTGGGTTTGCATCAGCTTTTCAATATTCATTTGCTGCGTCGGTGATCTGTATGGTTTACGCACTCTGGATTCTCGTTTACTGTGTGCCAGTCGGGTGTATTTTTAGGATTCTGAAACAGCGTCTGTTTCCTCTTTCATGCATTTGTGAGTTGCTTGATTCCCTCGTAGGCTGTGGTTTACCGGGGAAGAAGAAAAGGAAGTTTGTGTGTGTGTGTGTGTGTGTGTGTGTGTGTGTGTGTGTGTGTGTGTGTGTGTGTGTGTGTGTGTGTGTGTGTGTATGCGCGCGCATTTGTGAAAGAGAGAGAAAGCGTACATGAGCGCCTGCGGTTGTGCGTGCATGCATATCTGTTCGAGTGCATGAATGTGCGATGAATGGTTTGTGCGGAATCGTGATCCGGATAAAATAAAATAGACAGTAATGTAAGGTGAACAGAAGATAAACAAAACGGGTCGTTGTTATGTGCACCTACAAAGCGTAAGGCAACAGAGAATGATAAAACCAACATAACGAAGAATAAAGAGAGTAGGAGGAAGAGATACGAGGACGGAAGAGGAAGGAAACGCCGGCCAAGTAATGAAGGGTGAGGCCAGCTTAATGGTGCGCTGGGAGGCTTCCGCGGTTTGTATACAAGTACCATAAACAGTACCACCCAACCCGGCTCGCCGCCCATCTCCTGGAGGGGCGTAAGGAGAGGGAAACCGTGAGGGATGCAAGTAAACAAGGGGGAGTCTGTACGCCCGTTGAAAGCCAGCCCACACCCTCCTGTTTATCAAGCTTGTCAATCCTGTTTACATCTGTTAATACAAGACTTTACTCACTCAACTAAGCTATATTGGCCTCACCTCGCCATAAATCACTAAAGAGACATTGCATAATAAAAACAGATCAAGGACGCTGGTGCACAAAATCGTGCCTACTTTTTAAAAAGATCAATCTCAGTCTCTCAGCCTCCCTCCCTACTCTCTCACTCACTCATTCAAACACTCAAACACACACACACACACACACACACACACACACACACACACACACACACACACACACACACACACACATACACGAGCGCGCGCGCACTCGCACTCACTCCTCTCTCTCTCTCTCTCTCTCTCTCTCTCTCTCTCTCTCTCTCTCTCTCTCTCTCTCTCTCTCTCTCTCTCTCTCTCTCTCTCTCCCTCAAATAAGAATAAAAGTATCAATACTTCGTAGGTTAGAATCTATCCAATAAAGTACGTATTGACGTGAAAATGACCAATACCAGACATGTCTGATCTTCATCCTAGATTAATATATATTTTAAATTCTTCGGCTGTCGCTCTTTATATGTATGCATGAGAAGCCACGCACATGTGACGTCATCAGCCGAGGCATGGACCGCTAAACTGATGAGACCGAGGGAGAAACTGTGAAGGAACAACCAAACAAACGCACACCTGATGTACACCTCCTGCAGGGGTGAGGGTTGTCGCTTG
>NC_061822.1:35743457-35745957 GCF_019202785.1 Penaeus chinensis | reverse complement strand
AAGAAATATAACGAAAACTTCTGAAATGACTCAAATTGCGGAGCAAAATTACAGCAAAACAGTAAATGTATCGATAGAGATAACAACGATAAGGTAAATGTCAAAATATGAATAAATGTCGTAGTAATGATATCAAAATTCTATATGCTACAGAAACGTCAACAATAACAACAATTAAAAAAAAAACAATAATACCAGTAACAAAAACATCATCAACAACAACAAAAGAAGCGGACAGAATCAACAATAATAAAAAAAATAAAAATCCTAAACATATGATTTTACACAAAATAAAAAAAATAAAAAAGCGAGAAGAGAGAAAAAAATAATTACTTGAAAAAAAAAAATCCGGACCCAAATTCCTGAACAAATTACCCTATATAAGAGAGAGAGAGAGAGAGAGAGAGAGAGAGAGAGAGAGAGAGAGAGAGAGAGAGAGAGAGAGAGAGTTGCAAGATAATCCTAGAAGAAAAAAAAAGTCCTACACGAAAGAAAGAAAAAATCCTCCGGAGACAGAAGCCTTTGGCGTAGCGCGGAAGGAAAGGAAGGAGAGAGGAGGATGTCTCGCCGACGCTCACCCAGCTGCAAACTTGAGGCTGAGGCTGCAATAACAAAACGAAAAAAAAAGGAACAATCCTCTACCCCCGCTCCGCCCCCCCCCCCCCATAAAGAAAAAAAGGCGAATAGCTTTATCTAATTATATTCATATATATACAAATATATATATCTTTATCTATACATATACATATACATATATATATATATATATATATATATATATATATATATTTATATACATGAATATTTTTAGCGATTTTGTTTTATTATAATACGACGTCTGTCTTGTTAATCATGTTTAATTTTACTTACCGAACACTCCCCCCTACGCCCCCTCCCCCTAAAGGATAAGAATGCGAATAGTTCTTTTTTTTATTTAATTTTTTGAACGCTTGTTTTCTCTTTAATTCGACGTCCGTCTTGTTAATTATTTTTGGTTTAACTTTTCTTGTGAAGTGGTAATTTCGGAGGAGGAGGAGGAGAAAGAGGAGAAGGAAGTAGAAGGGAAAGATAAAAGGGAAGAGGAAGGGGAAGAGGAGGAGGAAGAATAAGGGAAGGAGGAGGAAAAAGGGGAAGAAGGAAAAAATAGAAAAGGAGGGAGAGAGAAGGTCGTATAAGCTCGAGTTGGGGACAGAGGAGGAGTACAAGACCATCATCACCATCAACAACAACAACAAATACAAACATGTTAAAAAGGAAAGAAAATGGGGGGAAATGTTAGAAAAGAACAATGAGAAAATAAAAACCGCGCCGCCGTGATGTTATGTCGTCACTCAAGATATCTCCGCATCAAAGATTCACACGAGATATCCCCGTTAACCGAGAAGTGGTTTCACAGGTAAAACTTGGGTAGTAAACTAATGCGTGTTCTTTCTGTCGGCGGAATAATTGATGTTCCTGACCCAACAGAAGTAATCAATAAATAAGGAAACTAGATTCGCCGCGAGTCATTTACGGCATAACTAATCGAAGTGAAAGAAAAAATTATATATATTGTATTAAAAAGACTACGTGTGTGCGTGTGCACGCGTGTGTGTGCGTATAAGCATATAAGGGCACGAGTACTCGATCCCCTGCCCCCCCCCCCCCCACTCCCGGGTAGGGCTGTTGCCATCCACCGTTCGTGATGATCTCCACAACACCGGGTACGCCAGTCGCAACACTGCAACTTCGTTTCGTAAACGATTTCCATTTTTAACTTTAGTCAGTATGCTTATAATTTTGCAAATGCTAGCATGTTTCTGTAAAGCAAAACTTTTATATTTTCACCTGATCTGCATTCCCAAACTTTATCACGAATATCTGTCATGTTGCCGTGCATTAATCATACGTCCAGTTATCATTATAACCAGCCTTAAACTTTCAATCACTGCCATTATCATTATTGTCATCATCAACACTATAAATCAGTTAGAGCTGACGAGATGGCTATAAATCAGAATGAAAAAAAAAAAAAACAGATAACGAACACCAATGAAAAAGGCGCCAACGGAAGAGCCCATTCCCATCAGACATTCTTAAATCAACGTTTTCATGATTGATAAGCAACACCAAATTATTCCTTCTCATCGGCCTCCGTTCCTCCTATCTCCAATTAGAAGAAGCCGCCGACGGGAGAGTCAGCGCCATCTCTCGGCCGCGACGGAATATTTACACCCCATAAACAAAACAAGTTCTCCAAGCGCAACCGGTGCAGTTGTCACCCTGTTTGCTCATGCACTCAGCCACCGGCCTTGAGGGCTTTGCGAAGTGGGAAATTTGGGTTTTATTAATAATGCCGTTTAGTATCCCTCTGTAAGAACAATTTGCATTACTGGCATTGGATATGTGAGGCGCCGAGGTTGCTTGCTTGCTTGGGGGTTTTTTTTTTTTTGAGTGAGTGGGAGTGGTGAGTGGGGAGTGGTGTGGTGAGGAGTGAGAGAGGAGAGAGATGGGGAGAGAG